>NC_087443.1:29010219-29202719 GCF_036321535.1 Camelus dromedarius
AGTATCTCCCAAGTGGGAAATGGAAAAGATCCTATAATAACCCTGCTCTTCTAGATCCAAATCCCTGTGTGGTCCCCTGGGAAATTTTCTGTCCTAACCCCAGTGGGAAGTTTAGTCATGAAGCCTAGTGAATTCCAGAAGGAAACCTAAGAGCAGACTGCTATTTGGACGCATAAAACAGGCTGCTAACACCCCCTCATACTAACACAATAACTCACCACTGACCATTGTCCATTTATTTTATTTGTGCCTAAATAGTCACACTAAAATCCACAAAGGCTACTTCTTGAATATACAAGATACACAAAGCCAGTATCTTAAAGAAGGCCACTTAATCCATTATCTTAGCATGACTGCATTACACTTATGCAGAAGTTCCTCTCCAGTCTCCTAAGAGAGCATTTCACACATTGCCATTTTACTACTGCCAAGCCCTGAGAAGTTTTGATTCAGCATTTGCAACCCGTCTCTTATGACAAGTTGCCAATATGCAGATTAGTCCCAAGAATTAACGGGATTCAGAAAGTGCCCATCACTCAATTTCAGCCAATTAAATGAGTACCATCCATCATTAATTCTTTCTTGTTTGGGTCATTAGTACACACACTGGGAAGCTGAAAAGGAGAAACCTAGTGGGAATATTAAAGTAGGGAATAGGTTCCTCTCTTAAGAAATGTAACACACTGACATGAGAATGGGCTTTTGGGGAAGAGGCAGGAGTGGAACAGTGTGATCTCTACACCCAGATCACCCTCCCAGCATCTTCCCTCTCTTCTTCCATGACTCTTCACAAAACTTTACTTTTTCCACCCCTTTTCCCCAGACTTTCAAAATCCTTTCATGAAAGCCACAGGAGAGTCTTGAGATGGCAGTTTGCTTTAACAGAACAGCTGCTGTGTCTGATACATTCTCTCTCCTCTTTTGTTGAGTGCAACTGATCACTGTTTGCCCCAATCTCTGTTGACCAGACCAGGGACTCAAGACCTAGTGCTTCATTCCTAAGGATTGTCAACTCAATATGAAAAAAATGTCATTTGCTTCCTTATTCAAATGAAAGCTTCATAAATGTAGCATACTGAGACTTCATATCCTGCACCCACGTGGATCAATGTCCATTCACTGCCATCGCAGGCATTTATAAATGTAAATCTGGCCTATCTCACTCTCTTCCCAGTAGTGTTCTGCGTCCTGTCTGTGAGGCTGATTTCAGTTTTCTGAATTTCAAAGTGCCATCTAGATGCAAATAAACGATGCCTTTTTCTTTGAAATTTATAGAGGTCTTTTTCTCTCCAAAGGCGGGTCAAAGTGCATCAAGTTAATCTTGTCAGTCAACTAGTATAAATGCCTGGGCCTCTTCACTTCTGATCATCTGCACTGTAAAATATCTCATTAACCACGCTGTTATCCATTTGAAATATTATTATTATTTTTGATGAGAGGGCCACAGAAAAAAACCAAGATCATGCCAGCCCGTTGCAACCTTTGTTCCTTGGGAATAGACTGCTCTAACAAGAACAATTTCTGCATTTTCAAAAATGAGTGCTACTGAGCTGAGGCAAGTCTAAGGCACATCACAAAGAATGATGGCACATTTGCTTTGTGAAGAAAGTTTTGAGGGCCTACTGGGAGAGTGTCTCCAAGAAAAATGAGAGGAACTTCTGCCTTGAGATGGGGAGACTGTCCTCTGGTCCCTTTAAATCCATGCAGGATCTGGGCTGTAGGTTCCAACGGCTGACTAGGACCAAAGGTGGAGCCTCGCTCTCACAGGTGATATACTCTGTAATTGGTTTGTCCTTCCTGAGTTCATCTTTGACTAAGCTAGATGCAGATCATCATTCTCTTCTGGGACCACAACCCCTCCTCTCCTGCCTGCCTCTCCCGGCTGCCCCCAGTGACACACCCTCTGGACACTTAGCTTAGCCTCCTCCCCCATTTCTTTACTGTTTTAATTAACACAAGAGCCCAAAAGGCTCCGTCAGAGAGATGTGTCCTCCTCCCTCCTCGGCACATCAGATATTTTCCAAGTGGCTTCTCTACAGTGTGCCAGATTCATAGCAGTATAAAATATGGCAAAAATAAAAGAACCTGAAACTGAGATTTTCTGTAGGATGAGACAGGCCACACCATGAACAATATGTGTTCTAGCTTCTTCACGATGAGCCCCAGCAATGATGGTCCAGCTACAAGACAGCCCTCATTCATTGGTGCCTAGTGTGCCCAGCCCCGTGCCAAGCACTTAACACATGCTTCATTTACTTCTCAGAACAATAGTCTAACAAAGGTATGGCCAGACTCACTTAATAGATGAGAAAATAGTCTCAGAGAGGTTAAGGGTCTTCCACATCCTACCAAGGCATGTAGGAAGTCCCATGTAGAAAGCTCAGGTTTTATTCCTACCATTCTAAGATGCAACCCCATCTAATAAAAATGGTAAAGGGCTTTCCAGCGCCAAGCAGGAGGTGATTTACGATTTTCAATTTCTGGACACACAGCACCATGACCTGATGTAGTCACAAAGTTCTCCAACAAATGAGAAGAAATTCGTAGGTTTTCAGTTAAGATGTTCTTGTCTGTTCCCAACACTTCCCTGTTGTCTGAACATGGCAGGCACTCAATAAACAGTTCTGATTTATTGACTATTTCTACTGGCAGCAAAGATTAGATAGAGTTCCTTATCTCTGGCCACTCGCCAGATCTTGGGTCCTAGGTCCTGGATCCTGTACCCGCGGGCACACAGACTCTCCCCTCATCCCCAACATAAACACTCTTCAAGGGTAGATATTTCAGAGCTTCTCCAAGTAAGATGACCCTTCCCTTTCAGATTTATAAGGCAGCAAATAACACTTGAGGGAAAACAAATTATGTCCATGCTTTTCCCTTCTCATGAGGAACTCAGATGGGATATTTGAATGTCAAGTTGGCAAAAAATGTTGGTGCCTTTAGAAGGAAATCAGGAAATGGTGAGGATGAGCGAAACACATTATAGCCAGCAGAGATGGTGGGGCAAAGCACAAACAAAGCCAGTGACAAAGTCAGTCCCCTCAGAGCATGGACTGAATGACCTGAGGAGGATGAACCCAAAGGTTTAGGTGCACATCACCCACCTAGAAGAGGTCAGTGGGTCCTCAAGGAAGGTATCCAAAAGAAATGAACCCAAAAAGAGAAAAGAGACAAGGCTCACCTAAACCTGGGAACAGCTTCCTCCAATGGGCTAGGGATCATGGTCCATCCTACCAGGGAGCATGACAAAGAACAGCAAGCATTTGAGGGGAAGAACTTCGAGGGGACTCACAATGACATTCATAAGGCAGCTAGAGATGGTCACCAGCAGGACCCAGCTCAAGCACTGACCCAATCTGACCAGGTTATCCCAGAGACTTCCTGGCGTCCTGACACCTATTGGGGGGGTGCCTTCTACCACCCATCCCCGACCCCGGAACTCAGAAGCAGGAGGACTCCAGTATGGGTTGATGAGCCAGGGAAAAGCTTTCTGGAAGACCCAGCTTCCAGAATCAGAGATTTCAAATAAGCTATGACATCCTGACAAGTGAGAGTCAAGAATCTGGACCTTAAAAGGTATCCAGGTTAGTAAGAGAGACAAAGGGCAATCCAGACCAGTACGGGGAGCAGGCCTTTCAGTGCCTCGGATCCTCTTTTTAGTGGCCCTTATATTTCAGAGGTAACCATAAAAGTATCTTTAAATAGTCCCTTCCAGTATCCCTGGCTCTCTGAAGCCTTGTCTCTGCTAGGCTCACAGAAGTCTTTCCATCCTAGGAATAATTTGCCACATTTACACTTACAGTAGGTATCCCAGCCACTGCTTTTATCCCTCCTATCACCAGGTTGACCCTAGAACAAACTAACACAGCTCTACTTTTACCCTAAAACATATCCACAGAACAGGCACTCCTTTCAAAGCTACCTTCCCTGGGCCCTACAACAGCTAAAGCTAAATGACCCCAAGGTCCATGGTAGACCTAGAATAATAAATTCCTCAGCAGATGATTTCCCATTACAAAGAATAAATCTCCTTACACCCAGTGCGTCAGCCCTTCAGATATCTGAAGATGGTTTTTGTGACTTCTTGATGCATATTCTTACTTGCAGCCAAAAATACCCCCAAGTTCTTCAAAATGGCCACTTATGACCCCTGATCATCCAGTCACCCTGCTTTAGTGTGTCCTTGCCTTTTTCAACTACTTCTGCAGACCTGAACAACATATTCCAGTTATGGGATTACCCACTGACCAGCTGTGAGATTTCTCTAAGCTTCAGTTTTCTTATCTGCTGCGTCTGACAATTAGGCAGTTCACTCGCTTCAATAAAGCCCCTTCCAGGTCTAAGGTTCTATAAAGCCCAGGCCTGGATAACAGAGAAAACTGGAAATATCCTCTCTACTTCCCAGCCCCTCCTCCTGGATGGCACCCTATTCTCTTTAAGTAATCTAAGGCTGGAGAAATATTTTTTAAAATCAGTCACCAACTCCATTCTACCATAGTAAAGAGCAATCTTTGGGATAAACAGAGAGGAGAGGGTGGGGACATAAAGACTGGTTTCAATAAGTCCTCAATCAGCAGCTCCTGAAAGTCTAGTAAGACAACCAGAAATTGCTCGGTGCTACCTGGAGCTGTGCTCAGTAAGTTCCATCTGATCTCCAACAAGAGACCACACTATGTTTTCTGGTGGACAGATACCAGTGAACACTCTCCAAAGGTTCACTGGGCCCAGGAACGTATTCCTAAAGCACTTGCCGGGGCAGAAAATACCAAGCAGCCCTGGAATGAGGGATTTCCTCTGAGAGGTGTCACTGGGCATTTCTTGAAGATGAGACAAGCCTCAAGAACAAGCTGCCACTTGAATAAGTTGCTTTTCTGGATACAGCTGTGATGACAGCTGCAAAGTCAACTTGCCACAGAGGGAAATACTGTTTTGTTCTTCTGGTGGGCCAGATCCTTTGAAGTGAGCAAGATGATCCCATGACTTTTATCAAGCAAAGCTGGCCTGAGGCACAGCTGTCAAGTAAGGGAAGCTTCTTTACTGAACTCCTATCCCCAGACCCACTTCAACTTCACAGGACCCCTCTCTTCCCACTACTATCCAGCACCCTCTGGAATCTCCTCTGGCTGCTGATGGCTCTCCTCTTCCAATTCACCTTTCCTGAGCCCCCTCCTCTACTCTAATGACATATGCTCAAGTACTAACGGGTGGAAATGCCCAATGATTCACTTACCCAATTATAGCTGGGCACTGCATTTGTGAAGCCACAATGGGGACACTGATGGAAAACTAAGGGCCACGGTAACCACAGGAATCACTGAAACCAAGAATCTGCATCAGGAAGCCTTTCTGACCCCCTCAGATTCCAACTAACTCAAAGGTAGCCAGACCATCCTCTCCATGGTTAGTCTGGCTTAACACAAAGTCTTCTGCAAGACACACTACTCACTTAAACCCAGTGAGAACTCTTATAAATATCTGCTCATATTTCTAACATAGAGCCCTTGAGGGCTGTGAAAATACAGGGCTGCAAGGCCCACCATTCTTCTGGGGAGCGGGTTGACATTTCATGTGAAATCTCAATTCTGGTTGCTAACAGAAGGCATTTGAGTAAGCACTTGGGTGCTACCAGACAGTAGCCTTTGGTTAGAGACAGACGGCCTATCACAAACAGCGTAACTGGGTTAATAAGCAATACAGGAAAGTGGCCACCTGGGGAGCTAGACAAAAACAGGAATCCAAGGCCAGTTCTATCGCCTTCTGTCAAACTTTGGTCAACTTACTTCATTTGGTTTCCTCATTTAAAAATGGTTATATCATCTCCATCAAATCTTTTTTTTTTTTGAGGACGTGAAGTTAAATAAGATAGACATCTGACAAAGGTTGGTTCCCTTTCCTTATCCCTTCATTTTCATTGATAGAGACCTTCACTTGTGACACTGGACACTCTCCCAATTGTCTTTACAGGCAAAGGTTTACTAATCTACCCAGTATTAAAAATGAAAGAAACAGAATTTTTAGAAATTTTAAGAAATTTAAGAATTTACTTAGAAAAATGAGCCATTTTCAAATAGCTGAATTTCTACTTACTACAAGTGATAAACTATACTTGATTTCCCATTTAAGCAAGAAAACAGAAAGATACTTGACATAGCTTTGTTAGCTTCCTTTGAATGACTGCATTAACCATTACTGAAACTGATACAACTATACTTCTATTTAAGTAATCCATAATTAAGAGTTTGGGGGGGGTTCTTTTTTTTTAATCAACTCCGACTGGTCTACCCACAATTAGTTGAAAAACAGCTGGCTTTCCTGTAGCATTCCAAAATAAGAGATTGGATATAAAATCAAAAACCTCTGCTAACTTGACCTGGGCAAGTCATTTTCTAGGATTTAGAATGCTGGCATGTGATAAATACTTTCAAAATGATAACAGTCGCTAGGAAATGTGCTTGTCGAATAGAGAAATTCTTCTCCAATTAAAAAGGGTGCCACCGAGATGGGCACACCACATGTCTGTGAAGGCTCCAAAGATAAGCAGCCTCATTCTTTAACTTCAACAGCCTGTGCTTTTCCCCTTGACCTCCCAGAGTTCAGTAAATACAATGAGCCTCTGGGTGTCCAGGCTCTGTGCTCTGTACGATCCTGTTGGAAACTCAGCCTCAATATGTAAACTAGACTCTTGGAGGTCTAAAAGGGTGCCACTAAATGGATGTTTGCTAGAAGACACATGTCTTAGGGAGAGGGTATAGCTCAGTGTAGAGAGCCTGGTTAGCATGCAAGAAGTCCTGGGTTCAATCCCCAGAACCTCTATTTGAAAAAAAAAAAAGAAGAAGAAGAAACATGTCTTGTGTAAATTACTTAGAAGGAGGTGCCTTAGCATGGCTTTGATACAACTGCACGCTACTGTAATCCCTCTTAGGTTAGGCTCAGCCAAGCAATTTATTATTTGGAGAGAAACCACGCCTGTGACTTGATCTGTGGCTGTACCGTCTGTGCACACACCAATGTGTGGTGGTGTGTGTGCCCCCAAGCAGGGTCAGGGCCCAGGCACTCTCACAACAACTTCTGGAGTCGAAGCTGTCCTCTGATTATAATCAGTTTTCATTACCGCCTTTTGATCTCATCCCTTTCTTGGTACACCACACCTCATCACCTTTATTTTCTGTCATAATTGCATGTGAAAGATTTCCCTTTTGATAGACGCTGGATGCCAAGCTGGTAGAGGAGAGAGTGTTGAAAAGTGTCATGTGACCTGACGGCTTGAGAAGGAAGCCCATACACCTGTGGAAGACAAACAATTTTTCAGAAAGATGACAGATCTATCATCTGTCCACAGGATATGAGCTGTTCCGTCTGCTTAATAGCAAAAGGCTATGAACGGCAAAATAGGAGGTGCTGAAAGAAATTGGGAGCACACAGCGCACCGTCTGGCAGGCCTCCCCAGGCCAGACTCGTTCCCAGCGGGTGGAAATCTGCACGGTGCTCATCACCATGGCAAGCTGAGTGGCTGGCTGTGGCCGTGTTTCTGCTCTCTGTCACACTGCCATTCAGGTGCCATCACCTGCCTGCAGCAGGGCAACACAGTCCTCATGACAACCCAGGGCTCCACTGACACTGCACCCCTTCACTACTCAGGATGCGTCAATGCCAAGCAGGCATGTTTCCGACCAAAATATTCCTGTCTCCAAAAGACTGTCGTCAGGGCCTGCCCTGCTCCTGGCCCCCAAAAGCTTATTCCCCCAGGTGCAGCTAATCACCTCTCCCTGTTCTGTCAAAGCCAGGAAGATCTGTTTTCAACTGGTGACTGGGCAAACTCAAGGGCTCCGTGATTGTTACCCACTGTTCTCATCTAGATGGTGAATCATTATCGGGTACATTTCTTGCTAGGATTTTGAAGCCTTAGCTAGCTGGTCAACATCAACAACAGTGACATCAGTGGCCAAATAAACAAAAAATAACTTTAATAATAACAGCTAATGCTTACTGAACACTTGCTGCATGCTATGCACTGTTCCAAGAACTATACATGTATGAACTCAAAGGAACCTCCCAACAACTCTGTGAGACAAGTTGTACTGTGAGTCTACTTCAAAGACTAGGAAATTAGGCAAGAGCTCACAGAGAGACATGTAACAGAGCTCATGTTAGAATCCAAGCTGTCATCACCCACAGCGATAACTCTTAACCATCACGAGATAGTTGTCTCAGCAAAATAAACTATCACCACCATCACATGTACTGTGTGCTTGCTGTGGGCCAAGTGCTTTATGTATTTTACTTCTAAGCCTCAGAACACTCTTACCCCTCATAGTATCTCTAAAGCTCAGAGATACTAAGAAATTTGCTCAAAAAATGGTGAAGCTCGTTTTTGAATCAAGGTCTCTGGGACTCCAAAACCCAAGCTCTTCCCACTAGTCTCAAATCTCAGACCCTGGCTGAGGGTTGATGGGTCCCAGACTGTTGCTAACCTGCTACCCTATGGTCACAAGTTTAGGTCATAAGAACAGGTATGTTCTGGTACCATTAGCAAGTCCTCCAAGACTTGAGGTCTTTCCCTGTTCATCACAGTGAGAAGGCATGTCCAGTGCTTTTCAAGCATGAGAACAAGACAGAGAAGAAAAAATCCTCCTTTTACTCAAGGATCCTTGCCCACATTTAGAATGTGAAAACAACTTTGTATTCCAAAAAGTAACCCCACTTGGTCATGATGCACTATTATTCACTCTATATTGTTGTATTTGATTTATAAAAATCTTTAACGAATTTTTGTATCTTTGTTCATGAGGGTCCAGAGTTTTCTTTTCTCATATTTTTTTTTTCTGGTTTCAGTATCAGAATAATGCTGATTATCAGCACATGAACAGAAAAGTGTTGGCTCCTCTTCAATTTTCTAGAAACGTTTTTAAGCAATTGGCACTAGCTCTTCATTAAATGTTTAGTGGAATCCACCAGTGACGCTGTCTTAGGTCTGGAGTTTTCTTTGTGGGAAGGTTCTTAGCAATAAAGTCAATTTTAAAAAATAATGTATGGTTACTGAGTTTATCTATGTCTTCTTGAGAGAGTTTCAGTAGTTTGTGTCTTTGAAGGAACTTGTCCATTTCTTCCAAGTTATGTTTATTATTGTTTGTAATATTTCCTTATTACATTTTTAACATTAGTGATGTTTCCTCTTTCATTTCTGATACTGGTAGTCGGAGCCTTCTTTCTTATATTCCTAATAAGTCTGGTTGGAGGTTTACTGATTTTATTAATCTTCTCAAGAAAAACAAGCTTGTTTTCATTGATTTTTGTCTTTTCCTTTTCTCTCTTCTATTTAACTGAGTGCTGCCTGAACCATCTTCTTTCTTCTGATAACTTTGGAACTCTAATTACAGGCACATTACTCTGCTTGAAGCTGTCCCACAGCTTGCGGTTTCTGTTCATTTTCCTCCCCGATGTTTCTTTCTGTGCTACATTTTGAATAGTTTGTATGTAGCACCAGGTTCACTAATCCTTTCTTCTGCTGTTGTCTACTCTGCTGTCGATCCTGCCCAATGCAGTTTTCATTTAGACACTGCATTCTCATCTCTAGAAGTCAGCTTTGGGTCTCACTTCCTATCTTCTTATATCACTTCTTAACATGCTCATGTCTTCCTTGACCTTATTAGAAACACAGCATATAGTTCTAACTATTTAATACCTATGCTAATTATATCACCGCCAATATCTGTTTCTGTAGACTTTTCTCCTCATTAAGGGTCATATTTCCCATATTTCACTGGATGCCATACATCATAAAGGTGATTGTGCTGAAGCCTGTATATTTTTGTGTTTATTTAAATATTCTTGAGGTCCCTCCATTCCCCTGCCCCAGCACACAGTCACTTGTAAACAGCTTGGTCCTTTGGACGCTTGCTTTCAAGTTTTGCTAGGTGGGACCACAGTCTTCTTTAACTTTGCCCTCCTACTGAGGCAATGCCCCCTCCCCCCCCAAGGATGTTCCTGGATGCCCTGTCTATTACACTGTTTCCACTCTAGCTGCTAGGAACAGCACTACTCCGGGGCCTGTGTGAGATCCAAGGGCTGCTCTGCCTATTCTATTCCTGTGGTTCTTTCCTGACTTCCAGTAGCTTGTCCACATCATGCTTTGATCGGTAAAGAATCTGCTGAGGCCAGGAGGGGAATCCTTTATAAGGCTCTCTGGAGTTTTCTCTCTATTCAACTCCTTCCTCTCCATCAGCTCTCTCCTTTCTTGATTTCTTCTCCAAGGATTCTAGCCACTTTGGCCTCCCCTAACTCTCAACTCCATCTCCTCAACGCAGGGAGACCAGCAGTCTCTGAGTTTGCCCTCCCTGTGCTCCAGCCTCAATCCACTCTCTAGACAGCAGACTTGGGCAAATGTAGGGTTCATCCTGAGTGCTGCCAATTGTCCAATGTTTGCAAATTGTCATTACACATATTTTGTCCAGTTTTTTAAATTCTATAGGACAGGAGGGTAAATCTAGTCCCTGTTACTACTTCACAGCCACCAAGAGAAATCCAACTGCCCACTTTTTAAGATATGCTTACTAAGGAGGCTTTGACTCCATCCCTTAAGGGGAAGTACCTCCTTGAAGGATCACCCACTGCCTCCAGGACTCACTGCTCACATTTCAGACAGAGAAAGACAAATACCATGTGATACTACTTATATGTGGACTCTAAAACAGCTGAACTCCCAGAAACAGAGTAGAATGGTGGTTACCAGAAAGTGTTGAGTCAGGGAAATGGGGAGATATGAGTCAGAGTACAAACTTCCAGTTAGAAGATAATGACTTCTGGGGATCTAATGTTCAGCATGGTGATTATATTTAACAATAATGTATTATATTCTTGAAAGTTAAGAGAGATCTTCAGTGTTCTTGCCACAAACAGTAATCATGTGACATGGAAGTGTTAGCTAACACCAAGGTGGTCATCCTTTTGCAATATATATCAAATCAAAATGTTGTACACATTAAGCTTACATAATGTTGCAGGTCAATTATACCAACCTATATCTCGATGAAGTGAAAAAAATACTCCATTAAACAAGAAAGAAAGTCAGGCTACAAACTTAGGGACAAAAGCTAAAATCAACTTCTCTCTTTAGATACAGAATGCAGCTGCACAAATCAGCACAAATTATTTACCACCTCATGGAAGCAAACGCACTGTCATCTATGAGACAAAACTAAATGTTAATCTCCTCTTGAATTTAATACCTACATTCATACTAGCTAATATTTCTCTTATGTTTACCAAGTACCATGTACTCTTCTAAGCACCTCACATATTTTAACTCACTGAATGTCAAAACACCTGTGAGATTGGTAGTAACATTATCTCCACTTGATACACAGGAAACTGAGGCAGGCCCAGAGAAGTAAGGGAACTTGTTCAATACAGAGAGAGCAGGAATTAAACTCTAACAGTCTGACTCTTAAATCAATGAACCAAAGTCTACTGTGAACAAATTCACCATATCTCCTAGGGACCAGTGCCAAAGGCCCAACACAAGAATCTCCAGGACCTTAAGATACACCCTTGGCCTAGAATGGAAGATAGATGTATGGACATATATTAAGAATGTGTCTGTTTACCAAGGCATTCCTCCACTGTAGGGTAGGCTGGATGAATTAGCTTAAGTTTTCTTCAAATTCAGAATTTCTCTGAGTCTAAGACACATTGACCAGGCTAGTCCCTACCTTCCTGGACTCTTTGGTGAGGGGCCTGCTCTTACTCTTCCAGTCCCAATTCCTTGCTGAGCTCTTACACAGCAATAAAATGACCTGCAATTTGCACGAGGACCAGAATCAACTGAACAAATGGTTCAAAGTCTATAGTGTAACTCTCTGATTATTTTGCCTTTCAGCTTCCTCTCTGGATATCCTCAGGCGTAGGCTATATATAGTAAACGTCATTGGAAAAATGGCCATCATCCAGAGGTGAGACCCTAACACTGGCTTTCAACCAGAGGCATTATTTTTCCACTAGGAGGTGACAAGAAATTTGTTGGGATTTTTGGTTGGTGGCGGTCATTCCAATGGCCATGGAGCACTGCTCACAGTCAGCAGACAGGAATGGTGGGTAAACCTCTTGGAATGCATGGGGCAGCCTCCCACGCAGGAGAACTACCAGAAATGACAATTTGGAGTTTCTTCTCTTATTACAAACCATTTGTTGAGTCTACCAGTTCTACTCATCAAACTAGGCCAAAATCTTTTTTCTCTGAGTTCTAAAACCTTGAACACTTGAACTTGACCAAACCTTGAGCTTGCTTACTTTCAAGACCCATGATCCAAAAGGACTTTCTGGCTATGACTAGATCTGCACAAACCTACCACAGAGATTAAACCAACCCTGCCTCTGAGTTTCCCCAGATGATTTCTGAGGACAATTCCCAGCCAGGCCTAGACTTACATCTTTCTTCCTCAGAAATGCTAATATAAAGCCTCACTTCTTTAACTATCGGTCCCAGTATCAATTTTCTGTTCTAACGGAAGGGCTGCTCCAACAGTGGGATAAGGAAGAGGAACTCCAACAGCACAGGCAGCAGGAAAAGTCATTCCCCTCTGTGAGGGGAAGAATGCTTCAGAGGATCCAAAGACTGTGGCTGAAAGAGTACTCGAGAAATTTCTCTCACAGGATGAAGATCAGAATGGATTCAGACATATTTGTCAATAATAAATGTCAATTCCTTGAGTTGAATTATTCTGGGAACTGAAAACAGTGAGGAATGGTTAGTTGCAGCAACAAGATCTAGTTTTATGCCAAATAATTGTATCAGCAACAGATCTGATACAACTGCAGTATCTGTACCAAATTTTCCTGTCAATAATTTTAGGATTACTATGGCACAGGCTGGAAGGACCAACTCCAAGGATTGGGAGATGGATTACCAACAGTTTTTAACTCCCCATAATATGGTTTTATGATACATGTTATCTTGTTCTACCCTTGTATTTCTTTCTTTCCTCTCTACCTTGTCATTCACAATTCATAAAGTACCTGTATAGTGAATGCCTGTCTAATTTCAGTTCACTTTGTTCTACATTATGTCTTGGCTCTAAGAAGATTCAGTGAGCCTTGTGGAATGCATACATATGTTAGAATTCCAAAGCCAATGTTAAAATAAGATCTAAATTTTAAGAATGTGAAGCAGAGGAACGTGGGGATGATGGATATGGAAATAGATCTGATGACTTGACATTGAATTTCTTTTTTATTGAATGAAAGATTCTTTAAATTCTACAGTGCTTTACAATTTTCAAAAGTTTCACACACAATTAGCAATAATCACACCTCACATAAACCTCATTGGCTATGATACTATCCCTGAGCAAAGCTACACTGAATTTTTTTAGTAAAACAGGATCATAGTAAGATATAGACAAATTTTTCTGCTCCTTAGTAACTGTCTATTATCCTTTCTTAAAGGAATTTCTCGTGTCATATTTTCATTTTCAGTCCAAATAAATGTGTTAAAATGCCTTTAAAAAAAACTCAAACTGCCAAATACTATCATCAAGTACACCAAGTTCCAGAATAATGCTTACATTTGATCAAAGTCACTCAAAACACTAATGGCTAGGAAGCTGAGGACAGCCACTGCCCCGCTCTGGAAACTGAAGTCACAAGGATTTCAGCATATAATCCTACCCGTAGGCATATTTTCGGTACAGACACCAAAACATGGTCTCCTAATTGACACGGGAAACACAGCATGACCCAGATGCATTCCCAGTAATGTGGTACATGAACTTCTTAACCAGATTTTCCTGGAGCTCAAAGCTATTTTGAGATGGTTCAGGAAATGGATGTGGTTTGGTGAGGAAATGTATAATTCAAAAATCCTGTGGTTAAAAAGTCAGCAAAAGTTGTGTGGAAGAAGAGAGAGACAGATTTGCCCATGTTTCAGCTCAGCATTTAATTTATAATTCTTAAAGCAGGTGGATTACTCCTGGGGACAAAAAAACCTTTCCTAAAGGTGGCCCTCAGTAGATACCCTTTGAAATCAGGCCCTCTATGTTCCTGCAATCTATGATGCTAATTCTAAAAATGTAAAATAACAAAGCAAAAAAGTATTGTGTGATCTACAAGGAAAATCACAGAGCCTCCTTCTATGAACAGTCTAGCCAGGGGTCAGCAAACTTTTTCTGTAAAGAGCGAAACAGAAAACACCGTAGGCTACATATATAGTCTTTATCACTTATTTCACACATTCTTCTTTCCTGATTTTTTAAACAAACTTTTAAAAATATAAACACCATTCTTAGCTTAGACGTACAAAAATAGGCCACTAGTTTTATCTGGCCCACGGGTTTTAGTTTGCTGACCCCTATTCTGGATAAACAGGTGGACAGTCTGTCTTTGTGGAAACTACTCATTGGAGAGTCTCCTTGCCAACTCAGTAATTTGATGGAATTGACAAAGATAAATCTGTAAAATTTTCCAACAGATTTTAAACCATCAAATCATTAGCAGACATTTCAGACAAAATAAAACTTTGTCTTAGTAAAGACAGAGTCTTTGTATTCAATCTTCTACACTGCAAACTCGCCTTGTGACCTAGAGCAAATTCCTTACCTCTGATCTCTCATTAGAAAAAAAAATTAAACAATTCCATTAAATAATCTCTAAAGAAATGTCCAGCCTTGTTCTCTAAGATTCCATGGATGGATCTAGAAAGCTCTAGAGGGCTGTTTAAGGAGCTGCTCCAAAGTCACATTTACTGCATTAAGAGAAACTCAATGGGATGACTGTCACCCTACTTGATAGTCTCCAGAAAAGCTAACTGTCCTCATTTTGCCTTGACTAAATCTTCCATCACAGAAGATGGGATTCCTGCAGTTTTAGCTAAATGTATAGTTATTTACATTACAAAAAAAGAGACAATGGATTCATAGACATCCTCAGAAATAAAACATGTGGGCTTTTTCAGCTGTCATCTCAAGAAGGAGTCACACACTTTAGACCAGGAATCAAAATCCTGAGAATGTTTTATGATTCCAGAACCTCTTTAACACTACCATATTTATTTTTGTGATCTCCAAAGCTAGTAACAGTATACTCTATTAAAATATATCTTTTTGATCCTGTATTTTGTATCATTATCATTTCTCAAAGTCATAATAGACTGGGTTAAGCCAGGTCTGAGTTACCTTGAATGTCTTCAAGATACTAATTGTACAGTAATGCTTGCTAAGAAGTATCATTTTCTTCAAATTGAAAAAAAATGTTTATTTTCCATTTCTCTCCAATCAGTTAGACATAGTCAATGGTAAAAGCACACACTCATTGATTTACCAGATGTGTATTTAGAATTGAACCCAACTGCCCGGGACTCACGTTAAGTAGGATTAATAAGATATTTCCCATTCTGCATATTCGGGAAACACTTGGTCCCGCCCAGATTTCCCTACTCACTCAAGCTCCCTAAAGATAAATGAGCTTTATCCACAGAAAGGAAACAGGTCATTTATCTGACATCACATTATTCACTGACATTAAAAATGATAATATCCATCAACAAGCAGCCAAACCCCAAGTGGGTCACACTGAGAACAAAGCTACAACTGTCTTTCTTTGATACAGTTACAAGGAGATGCTGACGGAGCTGCCATTTATGTTCCAATAATGTCACTATTGTCACAAGAAGCTCACAGTTTGTTATTAACATAACTTCCCTTGTGTTTATTTGGGATCGGAGAACTGTCTTTTGGTCTTTTCTGAACTTTTTATGAAGCTAAAATCTGGAATTATAATGACAGGTCTGTGAACATATTTGCTTTGGGGGAGTGATTTTTCACTTTAAAAATGCATTAGCTTTCCCTTTCATTTTCTTATTTCTGAAAAAAAAAAGGACCATTATCTATAAACATTGTAACAACTCAGCAAGGCAGATATGAATATCTGCATTTTCTACACAAGTAAGTAACCTGAGGCTCAAAGGGGCTTATTAAATAAACTGCCCAAATTCATAGGGCTAGTGAATGGCAGATGCCAAAGTGGAACCCACGGGTCTGTCTGACTCTGCTGGTGATCTCACCCCTTCCCTCTTCATCTGCCTCCTTTTCCTCCCTCCCTCCCTGCCCTCATCCATCCATCCACTTACCCACCTACCTACATATCTATCTATCTTACTAAACAAACAACTTTGTTCTTATAAAAAGCTGTTTCTTGAAAGTATCTTTCCACAACAATTTAGTTCTGTCCCAAAGTACATACCACAACACTGAGTACCTTAACAAAACTTATGGACATGTCAATAATACCTGCAGGACTGACAGACATTTTAGGTTATCATCTTAAACTCAAGAAAAACTGCACTGATTGGCAGGCATGACCTGTCAGCTGGGGTTATTTAGATAGAAGGGCAAAGAAACGGTGAACCAAGTTATCAGAGTATTTTTTTTTTACACCCTAAAAAAGTAAGCTCTCAGAAACTTGAACTAAAGCGGAGCTGCTCTTTCAAAATGAAGCATGCTGGAATCTGGTTTCCCTCCCCCTGAATTCCCTGAGCAACAACAGTGGCTCTTCTTTTGGTTAGACCTTCTAAGACACTAACTCTCATTCCCCTTCGTCTTCCTCTGTCCTGTTGAAAGACAAGGCAGAAGACCAGCTGGACACCCACAAGCCCTGGCCTGATCAGCACCCACTCGTCCATCATCATTTGTGTCATGCATTTTAGTTTGACGATCTTGGACAGTGTCTTTCTAATACCAGAACAGACTGATAGGAAAAGAAAATATGGAATATAACAATTTATTGGCCAAGATGACTCAGAACAACAGAGTCCACAAGTTGTGTGTGTTTGTTTCCCAGAACTGTCCAAACTGACGACACCACAGATATTTTTGATGTGTAGAAGGAAGTCTGGCTTCAACACGTGACCAGCACTCCTGTTTCTGACTGGCAAATAGATCTTGGCTTCCAGGCTATGCTCTGATCAGGATGAATTACACATATAATTCAAAATCAAGAAAACTGCTCAAGTATAACGTGTGAGGCTTCTGCCAAAGTTGAAAATCATTAGGAGCCATGAATTTGGCTGAGCACACAGCTCTGTTTTGAACTCTTTTATTTCTGTATTATTGCTCATTCACTTAAAGAGAAATACATGAGGCAGAGACAAGATCGCTTTCCCTTTTCATGTTTCTCCAATTTATCTTCCTTGGCATAATAAATTTCCCCAGCCAAAGAGTTGAGTGTTGTCTAGTTTCCCCTCTGTTTTTTCCATTATCTCAGTTATCTCTCATTTATTTTTTAGCCTTTTCTCTTATCGCAACAGTTTCTCAGGACATCATAAAGTTGGAATGAGTAACCTCCAAGCCCTCCATGGTCGCTTACAGATATTTCAAGCCCCACACTCTCAATCACACGGCTTTGTTCCTTTGGCACGTTTGGAAAGAAAAAGAAATCTGAGCAACACCTCTACACTCCAGACAGAACAGCCAGTTCGACGGTGGACTACTTTTGATATATAAACATGACTCTGTGTGAAACCTTCCCTAGTACGAAAATGATTTTAAGCAAAACCTGCTTATGTACCTTTGCTTGTTCTGGACAATTGAGGGAGTTTGACCAAATATGGTCTCGGCGGGATGTACTGCGAAAAACACTGGACAGAAAAGACTGGTCCTAGAAACCAATTTTTCTTATAAGGCCAATCTTTAAAACTTTGTATTTGGGGAATTTCAAAAAAAAACCCCTGTATTCACAAGTATGGAGACTGTAGTATAATGAACCTCCATACACCCACAGTGAATACACATCTGATTTTACTTCTACTATACCCACCATCCATTTCCTCTTCTCCCAAGTAGGTTTTGTTTTTTTTTAAACAAATCCCAGATCTCATATAATTTCTTCCATTTATACACCTAGGAATCTCTGAGATATAAGGGCATCTTACATTTTAGACATATAACAACATTCCTACACCTTTAAAATTTACAAGTTCTGATATCAAATATTCAGTCAGTGCTCAAATTTCCCTGAGAATCTCATAATTTTTTTTAAAATATGTTTTGTCAAATATAGGGCCTAAACACTGTCCACATAGCCAGCACAACTCCTGATGTGAGTTTCTTCATTTGCAACTAAGAATGTTAAGATAACTATTTTATTTTTAGCACAAACACTTAAAATATTTTTCCAAGTTAAAAAAAAAGTAAAGTACACAAATTATTTTTTAAAGTTTTCACCATGTATGTTTATCCAGAAACAAGATTATTATTTTGATAATAATTGGTAGGATAGTGAACATATTTTCTATTTACCATGTGACTTTAAGATCTCTCCCCCTTGATCCATTTTAATTTGTCTAGAATTCCACCTCATGAATAGACCACATTTTATCCAATCCCCTATTAATGGACATCTATTTTGTTTCCAATTTTCACAGAACAGTGTTAAAATGGACATCCTTATAAATGTCACCTTATGCGTCTATGCAAGATACTTTAGAACATAACAGCTGTGTGCGGGAAATGCTGGATTACTGGAAGGAATAACATTTCTAACGACTGCTAAATTGACTGTCTCAGTGTTATATATCCACCAGCAGGAGATGAGAATTCAACATGATCTTCAAGGTCTCTTGCAGCTTTGATATTCAATGAGTCAATTCATTGAATCTATGTTTTAAATGGTTGTATCTTTAGTAATATTAATGGTGGTGACCTACATGACTGATTTTGACATTTCTAATAACATCTTCTATTACATTTTTAGTAACACTGTCTTTTAAATATATATATGTATATATCAGTTTTCATTTTGCAAGACCCTGAACTAAGGACTCAAGCTAAATCACAAAGGATCATGTATTTCCTCACCTTAAATTTGGAGAAGTAGAATAAATGCCTAAAATATAAATAATAATTAAAGGTGGCTGACAGAAAATCATTGGTAGAATCTAGACCTGCCATTAGTCTGTAGAAAGACAGAGATCACTGGGGCCTGCTTTAGCAGACTTTGTACAGGAAATAAAGAATGGTATTAAACAGAAAGAGGTGGGAAAGGAAGCAGGAAAGGTAGAGACTACGGAAACATTAAGTGGTTTGTCCAGAGTACCTGGTGTAGACCAAAGTCTCGAGGATATGCAGTGCACATGGGAGAATGGGCAAAGATGAGGCAGCAGAGAGCACGTGGAGGGCTCTGCATGCCACACCAAGCAGACAAGCCCTGACCAGTCCAACCACTTTTGTTATCACAAATGCTACAGAAGGATCACTGGAGGCTCAGACAGTCCCATCCTGAAGGTCCACACCAAAGGGCCACTGTTCAATTTGAAATATACTTTTGAAAATATCCATTCATTTCTTTCCACTATCACCTATTGTAAAATGAGAGCCAGGAAGTTATTTCCTGATGTGGAAAGTGGACCATCTTTTCATTAGTCCTAATTTATCTTGATTCAGTTTCAAAGAGGAATGTCCTGACTCAGTAATTAGAGTTGAGCAACCAAGTCCCCTTTCAACCTAATCACTCCATGGGGGACTTAGGAGATCTTGATCATGACACCCCAGTCTTCTCCTTTCCAGACCAAAGACTTCCAGTTATTTCAGTTTAATACAACCATTATTCCCTGAGCACCAGTTATGAGTCACGCTCTCCTCTAGGCATCAAGAACCCAGGGGTGAATGCATGACATTTCCTGCCCCTGCTGAGTGTCTAGTCCAGCAAGGAAGGAAACACAGTAGGGCCTGTGGAATGACAAAGCCTCTACAGGGAACAGAAGGCGTACATTAGAAGGAATCTGACTTTACCTGTTCTCTTATAAGTGTCCCATCATTCTGACAGTCACTTGTTGCCTCGTCTAAGCGTAATGCTCTGTCACCTTAACATATTATGAGCCTTAAAGTTCCAGCTGATATTTCATGCCATGTCAATGCTATCATGAAGAATCTAAATCAACTGCCTGCAACCCTTCTCTAATACCATTAATCAAAAATGCAGCTCAGGGACCTCTAGGCCAGCATTGGTTCCTGAACGTTGGTTAAGGCCACA
Organism: Camelus dromedarius; assembly: GCF_036321535.1. Taxonomy (NCBI): domain Eukaryota; kingdom Metazoa; phylum Chordata; class Mammalia; order Artiodactyla; family Camelidae; genus Camelus; species Camelus dromedarius. The sequence goes on from NC_087443.1 coordinate 29,030,236, forward strand.
TGTTTGCAACAACTCTTCTTATCTGCGGCCATGAGAAGGGAAGTAGGTAGAGCAGACCAGGCAGCTCAAGTAGGAGGGTCAGAAGTCAGAGGTCCTTCAGTCCACCCTCTTGCTCACATTTCATGACAGTTTGGAAAAGACACAGAGGAGGCTATGAAATCTCCCTCAAGGTTTTCAGCTCACTCTGATTCATGAAGGAAACTATCTGCCTTGTCCACACAAGAGAAATGAAATGCATCACTATGAGTTCCCATCACCCATGAGCTCTCTGCAGGCTATCAGCCCCAAAGAGATGCCCTCACGGTTTCTGAGCCTTGGAGATGGACAGTTGCTATGCTTCTGGGAGGAACAGCTGAGACAAGAAGTTAAAGGGCCCCATTAACCTAAGCACAGTAGCAGTGACACTTTCAATTAGCCAGAGGCTGTCAGGTTTAGCCATTTACATTGCACAAATCCACTTTTCATGGCTGTGTTTCAGTTACTTCCCCCAGGACAGATGGAGAAAGTAATTTTTTTTTTCCTTAGAGGAAGTCTTCCCAGATGAACCACATCCAATACTAATCACTCTTTTGTTTTAAGAACACAGTTCTACATTAGACTTGGCTTATGATTATCCTTGAGTTGCTATAATTGGACAATTTAACTATATTATATGGTATTTGAGAGCAAAGACATTTCCTACTTCTAGTTCATTACAGGACTCCTTAATTGATGTTTCTGTTCATACCTGGAGGCTGATAAATACTTGCTAAATGTAACAATCAGAACACACTAGGCTATGCTACAGTAACAAGAAGTCCCAAAAGGTGAGCACCCCAGCATAACAAAACAGTATCATGACCTTTGATTAGGCAATGGTTTCTTAGACATGACACTAAAAGCACAATCTAAGAAAAAAATTGACAAATTGTACTTCCATCAAAAATAAAAACTTTTACACAAAGGATACTAATCAAGAAAGTGAAAAAAATATAACCTCCAGAATGGGAGAAAATATTTGCAAATTGTGTATCACATAAGAGTTTAATATCTAGAATATATAAAGAATGCATGACCCAACAATGAAAGTACAAATAACTGAATTTTAAAATAGGCAAAGGATTTGAATAGTTCTTTAATGAATATATGCAAATGATCAATAAGCACATGAAAAGATAATCACCATTATTAGTCAGAGAAATGAAAACCAAAACCAAAATGAGTTTAAAATAACAAAAAATAACAAGTATTGGCAAGGAGGTAGAGAAACTGGAACTCTCATATGTTGCCAGTGGGAATGTAAAATAGTGTTACTTCTATGGAAAATGATTTTGTGGTTCCTCAAAAATATGAATACAGAGTTAACGTATGACACAGAAATTCCACTTTTATGTATTTAACCAGTAGAATGGAAAACATATTCACACAAAAACTTACATAAAAATATTCATAGCAGCATTATTTATAATAGCCAAAAAGTAGAAATAACCAAAATGTCCATCAACTGATGTATGGATAAACAAATATGATGTATCTATACAATGGATAAATATTATTTAGTCATAAAAGGAATAAAGTTCTGACTTATGATACAACGTGGATGAACCTGGAAAACATTATACTAAGTGAAAGAACAGAGAGAAGGATACATATTGTATGATTCCATTTTTATAGTGTTCAGAAAAAGCAAATCCATAGACACAGAAAGTAGATTATAAACTGTCAGGGTCTGAAGAAAAAGGGAAACTGGGGAATAAGTGCAAATGGTTATAGGACTGCTTTTTGGGAAAATGCAAATGTTCTGGAATTGGATAGCAGTGATGGTTGCACAATCATGTAAATATACTAAAAACTAAAGAATTTGACACTTTAAAATAGTGACTTTTGTGTTATGAGAATTTTCTTGTGAATTTTATCTCAAAAACAACAGCAAAAAAAAAAAAAAAAAACAAAAAAACAAAACCAAGCCTCTATTATCACTGCTACATTGTACTGGAGGCCCTATACAGTGTGGTAAGATGAGAGAAAGAAATAAAACTAAGAAATTGAAAGGAAAAACAAATCTCTAATTTTTTGATGTGACTGTCTACTCAGAAAACTCACACTATTGAGTAAATAAAGGTTAAGTTAGGAAACCGTGTAAAAAGATCAACAAAAAAGTCAACTGCTTTTTTATACATCAGCAGGAAACAAACAAAAAAGCAATTCAAATTATACAACTTACAACTTCAAACAAAAAATAAGTACCTAGAAAACTAACAAAAGAAATGCAAGATTCTTAGGTAGAAAATAAAACATTAAATAAAAATGGAATACAAGAATGGTTATAAGCAGCATTATTCATAAAAGCCAAAAAATGGAAACAACCCATATGTCAAATAATAAATGAACAAAATATGGTAGAGTCATACAATGGAGTATTATTTAGCCATTAAAAGAAATGAACTACTGATATATGATATAATATGAATAAATCTTAAAGACACTACATGGAATAAAAGAAGCTAGTCACAAAAGACCAGATATTTGTAAGAAATGTCCTGAATAGGCAAAGCCATAAAGGAAGAAAGGAGATTAGTATTTGTCAGGTGCTGGCAGGAAGCTGGAATGGGGAGTGATTGCTAATGGGTACAAGGTTTCCTACTGGGGCAATTAAAAAAATGGTTTCTCTCCTGGAAAAAAGTCTCTCCACTCATTCACTCATTTATTCATTCACTGAGTCACATAACAAATATTTATCAGGCTCCTGGTAAGTGCCAGGCACTATCCTAAACACTAGGGATACAGGGGCTTCCATTCTTTAAGGAGTCAAACAGGCAAGAAATAAACAAATACATAAAATTATTTCAAACAGTGGCAAATGCCATTGAAAAAGGTAAAACTGGGTAATGGGATTGCCAGAGGGAACCTTAATTCAAAAGGACACATGCACCCCAATGTTCACACCAGCACTATTTACAATAGCCAAGATACGGAAACAACCTAAATGTCCATCTACAGATGAATGGATAAAGAAGTTGTGGTATATTTATACAATGGAATACTATTCAGCTATTAAAAAGAATAAAACAATGCCATTTGCAGCAATATGGATGGACCTAGAGATTGCCATTCTAAGTGAAGTAAGCTAGAAAGAGAAAGAAAAATACCATATGGTATCACTTATACGTGGAATCTAAAAAAAAAAAAAAAAAGACAAATTTATTTACAAAACAAACACTCAGACACAGAAAACAAACACGGTTACTGCAGGGAAAGGAGATGGGAAAGGATAAATTAAGAGTTTGAGATTTGCAGATACTAACTACTATATATAAAACAGATAAACAACAAGTTGATACTGTATAGCACAGGGAACTATATTCAATATTTTGTAGTAACTTATGGTGAAAAAGAGTATGAAAATGAATATATGTATGTACATGTATGACTGAACTATTATGCTCTACACCAGAAATTGACACAACATTGTAAACTGACTATACTTCAATAAAAAAAAAAAAAAATATATATATATATATAAAAATACTGGGTAATAGAAGGTAACTGGGGTTGGTTGTGGGCTCAGGGGATTACTTTAGAAAAGGCAGTCAGGGAAAATCTGGGAAGGTGAGGCTAACAAGCTGAAATAACTAGAACTAAAAGAATGGGCTCCACGAGACATCTAATAGCTAAGGGAAATCAGAGTCAGACCGGAAGATATAGAAGTTATCCTGAGCTGACAACCAAGGTCTTCAAATCACAGGAAATAGAAACTGAGAGGTTGGCATTTGCTTGTGTGGACCCCACCTCTGAAGGTGTCCTCCCTGCTTGGCCTGATGAGGTCTGGTGCCCCACCGAGCTGTATAGAGATGTACACGGAGTGCCTGCATCCGGCCACCCAGCTGAGTTTTAACAGGGCGCCTCTATTAATTATCTAAGCACTGGCACTGCTTCTCTGGACCCACAGCCAAATAAAGCCACCCCAGTTGCTTGGCCATAAGCTCTTAAAGGTTAAAACAAAACCGCATCTCAGTGGATGCAGCATTTGGCTCTTATCTAAGAGTTTTAACGTCATTTTGCAGTTAATAATTAGCTCTGCCTTGGTCCTTACAAAGGGTGCCACCCAAACAAAAGCAGGCATTAAGTGTGTTTGCTACACTTGCCACCGGTATAAATAGGCAAAAGGATGATTAATGGATGGGGGGTTAGAATTAAACACAACAGTGAACAAAGACAAAGGCCCACAGCTCGGCTGTCCGTGAACCAAGACAAGCTGTATCCAGAGGGAGGCTGCAGAGAAGGACACACACAGAAATCTGTTGAATGGACAGGTTCTGAAGACTTCATTTACCCTTGCGTTATGACAGCCATAGTGTGAATAAATTCACATGTGGACGCGTTAAGAGGCCAGGGTCAGCCAAGACAGAAACACGCTTCGTTGGGGGGAGTCACCGGTGAGGTGGAGGGGGCAGATTTCCGTGTGGGTGACCAAGGGACACAGAGAATGCCCAATGCACTAAACATCACCCTTTAGGCCCCCTTTGTGAGTTGACGTTCTAAAGAGCTGTTTGGATGTCACACAAAGCAGATGAGGAATACAAACGTCCCAGCTGAAGCCGTCTGACAAGGCCTGCCCAGGCCTCACAAGGGCCACGTCATAGGCTGGGCCGGGGCTGAGGACTGGATGAGAAAGCTCTACTCAAAGGCATCTGCTCTAAAGGGTAGAGAGTTGGGAGGCTGGCTCTCAGCTGTGACTTGCAGGCTCAGGAGAAACGGCTGCTGGTTGCCAGCCTTTTCACACCTTCTCTTCCAGTTAGTTCCTCCAAGGATGCAGCAGTAGCCCCATGCATTTGGCCAGTTTGATTTTGATAAGCTGGAGGGGAGGAGCAACTGGCCAGACCCTAGGGAGTCCTGGTTGGCTTTCTGGGCACATCTCCACCTCTTTTTCTAACCATTCTTCTCCCTCTGAGGGCTTTCCCACATCAAGCAGGTGCCCATTCCCACAGGCCCTGTTTCCAACCAGGTGTCTGATGGGAAAGGATCTGATAAATTAATCTCTGTGGAAGATTTAGGTGATAATCATTTTAAAGGTTCTCCCCACCTCCTCCAAGGATATTTGCATTTTAATAGAGGACTAACAGACCCAAAGGCCTGTAAGAACTGTAACAATGAAATAGTAATTGTGGAATTTTAGGCTCTGAGGCAGCCCAGAAGAGAGATGTTTATGGGCTTGATGAACTTCCTGGTCTCCCCATAGTCACTCGAGTCCACATACCACACAGACCTCTGCAAAAATTTGTAGGCTTTGATTTCACCCCTTCTCTGTCTACGTCACTCAAGTGTTGGAAAGATCACGAGAAAATGGATGTCAAAAGTTTTAAAGATCAACACCTGAGTCAACGTGATAGCTATAACTTACTGAAGGCTGAAAAATTAGATGAGAACATATCCTTAGTGATCTACACCCTCACTGAACAGATGAAGAAATAGAAACACTGAAAAATGGTGTCTTCATCTGAGTCACTCAGTGAATCACTAACAGAGCCAGAATTAGGCACTGAGTCTCTTGCTCCAAGGCCCAGACTTTTTCTATTGCATTCTAAGAATGGCGCTTCTTTTGTCCTCAGAGCATATCCTAATCACATCTTGACTGCTAAATTGCAAATGGTCCTTTTTAAAAATATGTAGCTTTAAAGTGAACTACCGTTCAAAGGAAATGAACAGCAGTACTAGAAAAGTCACCTAAGTATTCAGGGAAATTCAAATCGAAACATAATTCAAATCACTGAATTATGGTCTACACTGTAGTGAGGTTTTCTCCCATCAGGAAGAAGGTTCAAGACAACCAAGGTGAAACGCAGCCCCACAAACTGGCCTGTTCTTACAGGTCCTATCAAGCTTGCTCAGTTGGAGAAGGGCAAAGCGCAGTTTTCTAGTTGAGCTCGCCCTCTGTGACTGGCTCTGGATACCATGCAGTACACGGAGCCAGGCCTGTGCAGGGCTCGCTGGGGGTCGTACAAAGGTCCAGAGGTGCCTCTTGAACAATTTTAGGTGTTCCCCATGTGCCAGCATGTGGCGCAGGCTCTGCCTGCTCCAATTCCAAGGCTCCAAGGAGCCGGGCTCTTCTTTCCACAGTCCCAGACAACTCCAACTCATCCACACAGCCCTCTCAGATCGGCCCGTTCTCATGAGCTTTCATACTGATTGACACACTCAGTACTGCGGCCACTACAACTCTCAGTCTGAAACGTTAGGATGATCATCTCTATTTTCTCCTCAAACAGCAGAAAGGGAGAATTTCAAGTGGTATCAGAGACCCTGGAGGGCAGAGTCCCAAGGAGGCTGTGGTTCAGTGGGGAGTGGTGAGGACCGCAACCTGTGAAGGAGAAGTACTATCCCTTATGAGCCCTCTACCCACCGCCAGCATTTGAGATTAGCTGAGATTTCAACAGAAGAACCCGTGTTCTCTCTCCTCGAAAGTCAACCTCTAACACGCATGAGCTTGAACTGGAAAGGGAGGACAAGAGCGAAAACCAAGGCATGAGAATTAGTAACCCTGCGTAAGCCTCTGACTTAAGAACGCAGAGCCAGCTATTGGCAGGGCCTCCCCCACTGGCCCCCATGAGCCGGCATGCGGCGAGAGTAGCAGCCTCTCCATAAACACGCCCACGCGCGCCTGGTTCGCAGACTGCGGCGCGTGGATTCGCTCAAGCTTCTACAGCTGTGCAGGGTTCGCGGCGGCGGCAGCGGCTCGTTCCCACCGCCCTCCCTCATACACCACCTCTTCATCTGCCAGCAGAAGCGCTTCTCACCCAGGGGCAACACTCCCGTCAAGACTCCCAGGGCTGGCAGCATCCCACCCTGTCTGCCTGGTCCCACTGCCAGTCTAGGCGGTGGAGGGGCAGCTGGGTCCGAACCCTCAGCCTTCCCTAGGACTTCTACACAGGCGAAGAAGCTCTGGAAATTTCCTTCCCCGAAGTACCTGGCAAAACCTCCACCCCGCTTCAGAGTGAGACTTTCAGGGTTCAGTTCTGCAAACCACCCCAAGCAGAAAACCTCGTTCAAATGTGCCTTCCCACGCCCCTCCCCCACCCCCACTCCCTGGCTCCCCACCCCCACTCCCCAGTACCGGTTTTGGACGAGTCTGTTTCCTGTTTTCTAAACCTGGTAGTCAAGAGGAGGGAGCGGCAGGCAGAGTTCTTACTCCAGGGGATTTTCCCTTCTACTATCTGCTTGCCTAAGAACACGCTTCGTTTTTCTAAGCCCCCGCAGCGCACCTTGCAGAAACAAGGCGGCGAGGCCCACGTGGACGCCGCGGCTTCTCGCACCACCAAGGCCTCTGCCCCGACAAGCTACATTATGATAGGGCGAAGCTGAACTTTTCTCCTGTTCGTCCGCCATTGTTTCCCGAATCATCGTATGCGTCAGGAGAACCTTGGGGACGCCTCTCCTTCGCACGTGCTTTTTCTCTGGGCTCTTGAATCCGCACAGTCTACTGCCCGTACATAAAACGTGACTTACCTCAGTGCCGCCGCCTCTCACGCTCCCGGGACGCCGTCGGACGCGCTCGCCTCTCTCGCTCACCCCTGACCAGGCGCCCTCTGAAGGCTGGGGAAGTACTTCCGGAGCGGCGGCGTAGTGGGCGGAGCATGCAGTGCCCGCACGTGTCTTTTCACCCAGGCGGCCCCAGTCTTCCCTTCTAAGACTCTTAAAAGGCTCGTGGGCCTGCTCCCAACCTTCAACCCCCCACCCCCACCCCAGGTGTATGATGTTCAGGGCTCTCGGTAAGCCTGGAGGAGTTCATGAACTGTGGCTCCGTTCCAAACGGAGCAACGAGGAGGGAGGTGGTCACAATCAGCCTATTGTGCCGGGCAGTGAGCTCAACACCTGATACCCATCATCTCATTTGGTCCTTCAGCAACCCTGCGGGCAGGTTCCATCACTCTTCCCATTTCACCAGGTATGCCCAGGAGACTAGTAACCCCCTCCTTGAGGTTGGGGTACAGAGGTCAAGAAAGTGGAACTGAGCACTAGCACCCAAGTCTATTCAATTCCAAAGCCCATAAACCATTTATACCAATGATTCTGCAACGGTTACAGCTGATTTTAAACAAAACATTAGATAGAAGTAGTGTCAATGATGGGATGTTTCTCTTTGAAGAGTTAAAATTTGTTCTGTCATAGAAACAAAAACTTATGAAAATTGAGACGAATTTTGAAAATAGAATTTACATAACAAAATAGGTTGAAAGTGCAGCAATGCTTCCATTGTTCAAAGCATCTTTTAAATTACTATTTATGTACCATCAATACCTGTTTATAGGAAAATTAGTCCCACAAAATTATAGCCACACCTTGTATTTTTGGTTAAGACTTAATTGGTTACTTAGGCTGAAATGTTAAAGGGATTAAAATCAAGGTGGGACAAGACAAAAGCTTGTTTCAAGTGTGTTGAAAGTGTAACTTGTGAACTGAGAAAGTATAATTAGTGTCTGTTGTAGAAGCAGTGGGGAACATATTAGTTCTGCCCTCTCCCATGATTAGTGGTTGAGTCTCAAATGAGCTTCTAAAAGCTAACATGTTAGAGTCAGAAAACTTACTACAAACAGCAGTTCTGGAAAAATCACCTGAGTATTCAGGGAAATTCAAATCAAGACTCTAGGGGATTTTACACCCACTTAATTGTTAGAAGACAAGAAGTCTGACAACAGAAAGTGCTGGAGAAGGGGAGTATCCACAGATTCTCTCCTATCTTTGGTGGTGGGAATGCAAAACTGAAACAACTGGGGAGAAAACAATTTGGAATTTTCCAGCAAAGTTGAAGGTATGCTTATCCAAAGATACAGCAATCTATTTCAAGAGAAACTCTAGTGCATATGTACCAGGAGATACATGTAGCACTGGGCAAAAAAAAAATACAATAATTCTGGAAACAACGTAGCAGTCTGAATCTAGAAAATAACCTATTATAGTTCAATATGATGGAATATTATAAAGCATTAAACATGAGCAAACTACAGCTACAAGTATCAACCTAAGAGAAGCTTTATAACATAATGTTGAATTGAAAAAGCAACTCTTAGGAAAAAAAATCCTGTGTGACATCTTTTTTTTAATGAAAATGTAAAATAGCCAATAGTAAGCAATCTATTATTTAGGTATATAAAGTGTGTGTGCTAAAAACCTCTTTTAAATTAAAGGGCATATTATATACATAATTTAAGATAATGATTCTCTTGAAGAAGACCATGTAGAAAAGCATTATCTATTCTCTAGCTCTTAGGTTGATTCATTCTTGCATTATTAAAAGTATGCAAATACACACATATAGTCAAAAAGGCCATGAATGGACTAATTGATGATAGTGTATCACAAACCAAGAGTTAAGATTAATTCAATTCCATGCACCACCACCCTCCAAAAAAATCTACATTACGAGAAAGCCAACTCCTTAAGCAGAAAAAGATGTCTCTCAGTATTGACGTTTAAGTCAAAAATTTCCATCAGTCTGGGATGACAGAGAAACCATGGACAGAGACAAGGCGAAAAGTTGAGGTAACAATTTCTCCTGAAACTTGCCCAACTGGGGAAGCACTATGACTCAAGAGTAAAATCTAGGTAAGAGGACAACACTCAAGTGCATTGGTAATTCAAATAACCTATTGCAGTGGAAGTTAAGGCATGCAGAGGCACTGAAGCTCCAGGCAAAGCAAAAGGTTTAAATGAGACAGAGAAGAACCAGGGAGACAGGCACACTGAAGTCAAGTTGGTGGCTAAAAGTGAAAATCAAAGGGGCAAATAAAACCCTGTAGTTTGCAAGCCTTCCAAGGCCTCCCACACTGGGGCTGAGACAGAAGAGCTCACAAACTGGATAGAGGTCCATCCCCAGAGAAATTTGTGACAAGACTATAATCTCTAATCTGGGTCTTTTTTCTAACTTAATAAGGTCTCATTAATTTGAACAAAACTAATTTGGAATAGCTGGAATAATCAGGCTGGAATGAAACTGATCTTTCAACTATGAAAATAGTACTTACTCAACAAGTTAATAGCATGAGACACATCAGGTAGGGAATACTTAACCTATTTAGGAGAACAAAGTTGACGTGCATATCTACATTCATTTGTTCTATAACAATCAGTATGTTAATAATCTTCAACTAGTCATTAAAAGAGGTCCTCAACCTGGGGCCACTAGTTGGTATTACTAGGTGTATTTCAAAGTATTATAACTGTGTTCTGAACATAATATTTTTTCGTAAGTCAATGCTGTCAACTGGGTAGATTGGCTCAGATTGGAATGGATCTTAAGCCCAATCTTGGAATCCATGAAAAGAATCCTCTCTTTTCTGACAGATGACCTAAACAGAATTTAAAAATTGACTTCAGTCACCCCACTTTCCAAACAGTATTTGAACTGGAGCGAACCTTCATCCCCAGAGAGGAACTGTCTCTCTCCAACACTCATGCAGAGGGACTTAAAAGCCTCTGACTGTTCTCCAGGATGCGATGTGGTCTAGGGAACTGCTAACCTATGTTTTCATCTCAGTGACTATTAGCAGGACGGTGCCTACACTCAGTTGACATAGCAGTCAGGTCTCACTGGGTTCCCCAGTTGTGCCTACTCCTCTTTACTGAGATAAACACTGTCACAGCTCAAATAAGTTAAAAAAAAAATCAAGTCAAGTTCCCCATCAGTATCAAGTTTTGGAAGTACAGATATAGAAGATGAACCACATGAACCAGTAAAATTCTTTAAAAAGTAGAAGAGGAGGGGTCAGAGAGGGGATACACAACGTTTATATAAAAACTAGACACACCACATCATCACACATTATCAGCACAAGTAGGTTGGAACATATTGCACTGGAGATGACTGACAAGTTTCTATCAATGGATGTAAGAAATATGGCTATCAAATCAAAAAATCAGATTATGCAGAATATTTAAATCCACAGTGCATAAGCACATATATGTGTGTGAAGAGGAAGGTGGTAAATTAAACAGGGGTTTATGTGAAAAATTAAGTTAAATACTAGATAAAAATATGCAAAACCATTTTTAAACTAAATATGATTTCATTGAAACATTAATATGATAAATGAGATAGGTCTTGCAAAGTCATTTGATTCATCTTCTAAGAACATCATTCAAGATTTTTCTTTTTAAATTTTCAAATAGCTCTGTTACTGTGGAGCTGGCAAAGGAAATTTTTTTTTCCCAGACATTTTAGCACATGTAAACTAGAGTGAGTAATTAATTGCTCTGAAGTCTAATGTTCTCTTTCTTTGAAATGGTTCAGGAAATAAGGAACAGAACTTTTTTCTAATTTGGCAGCAAAAGGATACTGCATGTTTATCTCTGCTTGATTTTTGGAGGTGCAGATGAACACACCAAACTAAAGGGCACTGGAAAGATAAGTTTCCATGACATTCACAGTAACTCTTTTATATTGCTGACTGGCTATTCTATATGTAGTATTCAGAGGCAAATATAAAAAAAAATGATGTAAAGCCAGAATTATTTCCTTGATAACACTTGTTTTAAACACCTCGCCACTAAATAGCTTAAAGTCTCCAAAGTGAATGCATAAGCCATATAAAAGCCACGAGCATACTTACATAAATTCTTAAGATTAAAGTAATAACTTCTAGAAAAAGGTGGGAGAAAACACACTACAATAAATCTATTTGTAATGGTATTTGGGCTCTACCAACTGCTTTCATTGGTCTCCAGTGGCTTACATATAAAACAATACATTTGATGTATGATTTCAATTCCTTATGGAAAACTGTTCTATCTACAAGCAGCCTGTCAAAGAGAATGCCAAAAAACTCTTTCTGCGTCACAATATGAGGCAGGACTTTAAGATATAACTTAAGGTCACAATTTGTTCTTGCTCGGTCAGGTTTAAGACTATAATTGAGGAATGCCTGACCTGGGGGAGGCAAGAGAAGGGGGGCAGTTTTATTTATAGTGGAATAGAAATAGGCAAGGTGTCAGAGCCCGAAGTTAAATGGTACTGTTTTGCAGAGAGAGTGGCTCTACAGAATGGGCAGAATGCAAAAGGTGGCTCTCTGGAAGCTGCCCGGATCCTGTCCCCTACTTCCCAACTCAGGGCATATGGCAGCTGTCAGCTTTAGAAAACCACCCTTGGACCCAGGAATCTCTTTTCTTGTTATTGAGGGGCACACTGGGGGAGGGGAGAGAATAGTTGCTGCAGGATGAAAACAAATGCCATTCTAATTGGTCTGTAAATTGCAGCCTTTCATCATTAGAACACTGCTCTGCATTTCAGCCATCATTTTTTAATCCCAAATTAAAGTTGTCCAGGTTTAAACAAGGAATTATAAAGTGAAAAATGTCTACAGTTGCAGGAGGGCAATACACAACTCCCCTGGGCTATTCTTCTTGAAATTACAATCTTCCCAACACATTCCCCTAATTTAATTCTCACTACTCCTCAGTTCTTCATCCTGCTCCCAACTTTAGAATCACCATTCCCAGGGATGTCTGCCAAGGTCTTTCTATGATCAGATCACTTAAAGGGATACTCAACCTCATTGGGAGCTCAGCATATCCCCTCCCGCTGCCCCAAATTAACGTTTAGTTCTTAATGCTACAGGGACTGAGTTTGTTTTTCAAAATGGTAGTTTTAAAATAAATGAATTTGCTGTTTTTGTTGTTATTATGGGCTTCCGTCATCATTGAGCACATCTTTGTATCATTTGCCCAAGGCATAAACTCCATTTCAGAGAAAGGGCTCAGCTAGAGCACATTTCATCACTTCCCCTGACTCTCAGGAGAATCTTTCTTGTTTTTAATCCTCTTAAGCCAAGTAGCTACCAACATCACTGGAAACTTTGACCAAGTCAATAGCATTCCGTCAGCAAATTCCATCTACCTTAGATTCCTCCCCTAGGCCCTTGCCTTCTATTCTAACCTGTATGAACAATGGAAAAGCACCATTTGCCTCATCTTGCTGAATAATTAGGGGCTATCATTAAGTAAGTACTCATCAAGTGAGATCAATTATTCAACATTATTTACAGCCAAGGAATAAAGAGATACCCTCCTTTGCTGAACTGCTTATAGCTAGAGACAGGAGTGGCTGATATGAAACCAGCATCCAAGCATATTACAGTAACTTGAAAGGGTTTAGCTTAAAGAGCAGTCAACATAGGATGGAAATGTGCAAGAGGGTTGGGATTTGAACAGGAAACGTAAAGGATCAGTAGTAATTAACTCATCAGAGCAGCAGAGAATGGACCTTCCAAAGTGGGTGCAACAGCATAACCAAAGGCATGGAGCTACAAATGGTTCAGTATAAGTTGGTCTCAGAAAGCAAAAGGAAACATAAAAAGAGATTGGCTGTGCAGGATGCTAGGCAGGCATTGCTGAGTGAAGCTCTTTGGTTTTGCCTCCTGGATCTTCTCCAAATTTCACGACCTTGGAGAGCCAGGTCACAACACTGTCTCTGGGTGGGAGCCTGACATGTATGATCTGTGCTAAACCTCATGGAATGGCTGCCTTGGGCTCCTGATACACCTGGTCACCTTCAGCCTGGTACCTTATATGGTTAGCCATGTGATTTCAAAAAACAAATATTGACTATACTTGATAACAACTCTCCAAAATACAGAGAGAGAGAGAGAAATTTAAGGATGCAAATGTTTATTTATGTAAAATGGAAGACAGAATGAATATTCTTACCTTTAAGCTTTCTGTATTTTTATATTTCTCATAGAAGATACTATCACATACAGTCAATTTTTTGCTGCTTTTTAAAATTTTTTTAAACTCTGTAAAACAGTCACCTGTCTGTAAAGAAAAGTTTCTGGAAAAGAAAACACAGAAGCTCCCTCCTTACTAACTCAACACTCAATCGTTTGCGTGTACTAAACATTTGTCCACTCAAGACCCTGAATGTCCCTCCTATATCAGTATTTGAACTAGATAATTCAAATATTGAGCCAGTTTTAACAAATTTCCAGTATAAGGTTTTCATGGGGATTTTTTTTTCCCCAAGTGAAAATGTATCACAAGAAAATAAACTCCCAGCTCAAGACATTGACTTCTTCAGAAACAGAATTAGCAGGGGGATTCTTCTCCACAAGGTACCATTTATAGAGACTCCTTATACATGGCCAAACTCAGAGATTCACTTGATGCATTTTTCTAAAGAAAATTATTTTTATAAGTTTCTGATCCCTCTGTAATTAGTTCATTGACTTTATAAACTGAAAATTAGTCTTCTAGTAGAAATGTAAACTTCACATTAAAAAAAAAATGCCTTTTTCCCCCCAAGGAAGTTTAAAGTCTCATTCACTCATAAATTTAACAAATATTTATCAAGTAGTTACTATGCACTCTTAGATGAGACACGACAGGGTTCCCTCTTCCAGACAGAAATCTAAGCTTTAAACTCATGAGATGAAGCACATAAGGTGAAAATTCTCACATAAATGTTCCTGGGTAGTACTGTTATGGTTGAAGTGTACCCCCTAAAAAAGATGTTGAGGTCCTAATGCCCTAGTGCCTATAAACATGATCTTGTTTGGAAATAGGGCCTTTGCAGGTGATCAAGTCAAGATGAGGTCATTAGGGTGGGTCTGAATCCAATACGCCCTTATGAAAATGGGAAATTTGGATACAGAGATAGATACTCATAAAGCGAAAGCATTGTGAAGACACGGGAGAAGGCCAACTGCCTGCCAAGGACCACCAGAAGCTACCAGAAGCTAGGAGAGACGGGTGAAACAGGCTCTCCTTCACAGCTCTCAGAAGAAACCAACCCTGCCAACACCCTGATTTTGAACTCAGCCTCTAGAACTGTGAGACTACAATTTCTGGTGTTCAAGTCACCCAGCCTGTGAGACTCTGTGACAGCAGCCCACGAAACTAATACAGATAGCTTTCAAAACTCTCATGATTAACACCGAACAGGGGACAGTCTACCAAGGTTGAAGTCTTGAAGTGGTATCAAAAGTACAAATAAATACAAAACCTCAAAAAAAAAAAAAAAACCCTCAATTATGGTGGGGGATTAAGCTACCACCTAAATCTAAAGTATAACCCACCTCAAAGGGGTCACAGGCGTCTCTCCATTTGGGGTTGTCACTTGATTGTTCATGCATCTGTACTGAGTTGAGTGTGCCTATCCTTGATTCCAGGATTTTAAAGCTACTCTTTGCTTATAATTTCAGGGTTAGAGATAGCCTATAAAAACCTCCTCTCACCCAAGGCAGAGGCCCCATTGGTTAGAGGCCTTGGGGTGTGTGGTCCACCGTCACTGGAGTACTTGTGGGCATCATGGGCCCTTGAGTGTCCACCTTTGTCCCCTAGTCCAAAGGGGTCCCTCTGTGTAGGTAATTCATGGTCAACCAAGGTCTCATGAAAACCCTGGATGTCATGCTGATCATCTACCTATACTGTTACCTCAACTGCCAACCCTTGAATGCAGCTGGAGATAACTCTTCATCATATGGTATCAACAAAAATCTATAAAAGGGTTCAAAATACTGCTTTATAACTTTCAAAGGGCCACTAAATCATTCTCCTGGATATGGCGTCCTTTGGTCTTGAGCTTTTTTTTCTCCATTTCATCATTCTCTTATGTTTCATCACCTCCTTTCTGACATGACACTCCCTCATAGCTCTATCTCCTGCTTTTAGAGTTCAGTCCGTAAGTATGTTCATTATTCATTCTTATTTATCACTTAACAATTTAATAAGTGGTGTATCAAATTTTATTGGGGGAAAATCATATTATATTATAAAGTTGAAATTCTCTACCCGAATGCCTCTCTACCCCACCCTGCCCTGCCCCCTAGGACCAATTACCAAGGAATCTGTTGTGCCTGTCACTCAAGTTATATAACTAGGTCACTTGACTTGATATTTGTCAGTACCTTCCCCTCCAAAGAAAAAAAAATCAATAAATGGGATGCTTTTGATAGAGAGCGAATTAATAGTGATCAGCCCATAACAGAATTACTATTTTCAGCAGTTATTGCCCAGAAATGATTGTTAGGTCATCACCTGGGTTTGTGACTATTATACTCCAGGAAAGAGAGAAGACAGGCACAGACAGAAAGACTTCTGTGAGCTGATACTTCTTGCTGACCTCTTAGCATGGGGCTGAGTCCTAAGAGCAAGGCCACAGATGAGTTAGTACCATCCTCAACCTTTTGTCGCCATCTGAGTAAAAATATTTGGGCCTCACTTCAGCCTTGGGAATAAGTTTAAAAAGCAAAGAACCATGAATTTCACTGTCCAGTCCCACCATGACCAGATGTGCCAATTTCCCCAAAGCCAGCTGATACCTAGGAGTTTCCCCTGACATTCTCTCAGAAGCTGGATCCACCAGACATGATTCATCTCTGTCAGGGATGGTTACAAACCCTGCCTCCTGAGTGGCTGATTAAAGCCAAGGATCAGCCGCAGCCATGACTACCATGCTCCTCAACCCCCCTGAAATGGAGCTGTAATTAAAACAGCACACAGTTCCCTGATTCCCAGGCCCTGCTGGAGGGGACAGTCAAAGAGTTTTGGCAAAACCAGAGCCTGTGGCAAGGGCAGAGCTGGCCTGAGCAGATGGCCCAGAGCCCTCAGCGATGGTCCTCCACATCTCAGCTCGTCCCGGTTGGCACCCACTAGATTTGCCGGATGGGCCTCCCTCGTCTCCCGTTCTCATCTCCCCCTTCCCATCCCCAGCTTTGGCGTGAGGCTGTCCTATCTTTTGTTCTGGCAGAGATAAGATGGATAAATGATGAGCGGTTGACAAAGTGTACTCCAGTGCCGCAGGCAGCTCATCAGTCATTTTCCACATGTCTACAGATAATTGATGCAAACCCTGCAGGCAAAGCTCCATCAGGTGAGAGGAGGGAAGAATTAAATCTGCTGTCAGGAGCCAAGCAGCTGATCTGTATTTAACATTCTTTTTCATTTAGCACTTGTGTGTTTTAAGCGGAGTTTGAGGGCTTCTCCTTGCTCTCCACCCTTGGGAGAGTGGCCGGGGGTTTGCTGACCCCATCACCACCCGGGGCCCTGAACCCCTTGGTCTGCTGGGCAAGGCTCCGGGGAAGCAAAGCAGACAGGACCACCCAGGATGGCCTGGGAGGCGCAGGGAAACTTTCTTTC
Organism: Camelus dromedarius; assembly: GCF_036321535.1. Classification (NCBI taxonomy): domain Eukaryota; kingdom Metazoa; phylum Chordata; class Mammalia; order Artiodactyla; family Camelidae; genus Camelus; species Camelus dromedarius. The sequence goes on from NC_087443.1 coordinate 29,047,339, forward strand.
TGCCTAAGTGAAGCTTAACATCAAAGGCTCGCCTGTCAGGCGATTATCTGTCAACAGGATCTGGTTGGCAGGGTGCTACTTGTACACAAGGAAGAAACCACTTACTGCTTTCTTTACTTAAAGAAAAAAAAAACAATAAAAATAATCCAACCCCATATTTCCTTTATGAAATGAGATTGAGTAACACTTCCAGCACGGAGTTGAAGAGGTTTTGGTTTCCTTATTTCCCTTGCCTCAACCAAACAATTCCAAAGTTAAGTCAACCTTAGAAGGTTCCTGTCAGCTGGTGAAATCCAAGAGTCTTGATGAATGGTCAAGACTCCCTATATTTCACTCTCCTACTTGACTCCAACTCACGGTTCTATCACCAACCTCCAACCCTCACACTCATGTGCTCGCCCCCTCTCCCCATATACACACAACCTTCCCACTCTGCAGAAATCTTTGCTCTCGGTGATGAGGGCATCCTGGTGAGTAGACAATTACCGCATGTACCACATTCACCAGTTTTCAAAAGAATGGTAGTATAATCCGTAAGACTCAACTTCAAAGTGACCCTGAACATCACCTTGCAGTGTCTTAGGGTCACTTGTATAAAAACAATGCTGTAAAAAAAAAAATGCTCTGCTTGATTAGAATAACAGATGAACCAAATTTTATTGGATTTCACTTTTTACAATGAAATAGCTGGTATCTAAGAAGACTAAGTCCCAATAGCTAGGTGCCTTTCACCAAATTTGTCACTATACCTTCTCAGGCTGAAATCAGACATTGCTTAAAGCAGAGGTCTGTTCTGCCTTGGCTTCCTGCTCCCAGGGCTCAAAGGTCCCTCTCCCTCTTTAGGAGAGGCCCAGAAGTGTAAACAACACAGCACCTTAGTTCCAGAATCACAGACTTCCCCTAAAGCAGCTCCCTACTCCAATTCTTTTTCATGTTTGTAAATCAAACCTTGGGCCCTTCTCAACCAATCTCATAAATGGAGCACTTATGAAGTGAGATGCCGTGCTCTGATCACGCTGAAGGTTATATTCAAATTTGTATCTTTTTTTTCCTTTTTTTTAAATTGAAATATAGTTGATTTACAATGTTGTATTTGTTTCTGGTATACAGCATTGATTCAATTGTATGTATGTATGTGTATACACACACACACACACACACACACACACAGATATTCTTTTTCATTACAGGTTACTACAAGCCAATGAACATAGTGCTCTGTGCTATACAGTAGGACCTTGTTGTTTATCTATTTCTGTACATTGTAGTTTGCATCAGCCAATCCCAAACTCCCAATTTATCTCTCCTTCCCCATTCCCCCCTGGTAACCATAAGTTTGTTTTCTATGTCTACTGAGTCTCTTTCTGTTTTGTAAATAAGTTAGCTTGTGTCATTTTTTTTTTTTTAGATTCCACATATAAGCAGTATCATACAATATTTGTCTTCCTCTGATTGACAATGAAATAATACCACCTGCAGCAACATGGATGGACCTATAGATTATCATGCTAAGTGAAGTCAGACAAATTTGTATCTTGAACTAGAGATATAACTAGATTCTAGATATTTCTGAATATTAAAGAAAAATTAAAATATTCTAGATATTTTTAAATGCTTATATTTTAAATGTAAAAATCAGAGTGGAGATACAACTAGATTCTACTCATTATAAAATCTGGAACACTAACCGTCATCAGCCACACATTCATCCCCTTAATCTTTCAACAATGTTTACTATGCTACTTTGTAACATGTGCTAGGCACAGTGGCTGAGGCTGAGTGTATAGCTGTTTATCCCACAAATTCTTGGTAGCTGACAAGTTCAAGAAAATACTATGATATAAAGTGTCAAGTACCCTGTCAACAGACAATTCAAAAAGAGTGTGCATGGCTAATAAACACATTTTTGAAATGCTCAGCCTCACTCGAAATTAGAGCAATGCAACATGAATTAAAATGAGTTTCTTTTTTTTTTCTTTATTTCCTAAACCTATCAAAATAACAAAGGAATAGAAAAATAAAAATAACACCTAGGATTATAGACAGTATCGGGGAAACAGATGGGCACTGATAGACACTAGAGAATAAATGGATTCATATTGCCTAAGAGGCAACTTGGCATCAAAAGCCTTAAATATTTCTAAGAACTTTTCCTAAAGGGACAGAGGTATAAAAAAAAAATTAAACATCAAAATATCCATTGAAACTATCCTGATACCCAACAGCACAAAAGATAAATGATCTGTGCATGATGGGAGATAAGGAGCTACAGAACTCAGGGGTGATGAATTTGGCTGAGGGGAATTAGGGAAAGATTCACGATGGGGAAGTGGCTTAATGCCAAGTCCTGAAAAATGAATAGGCTTGTGGCATGCTGGTCCGGAGGACACACTAGGAAAGTGGGTGGGTGGGGAAGGAAAGGGCAGAGAGAGAGAGGACAGCAGGGAGCATCTATGACAAAGGAGAGGTCCGACGTGGCGGAAGCACAGAGACTGCGAGGAGGGTGGTGGATAATGAAGCTCTCTGGCCTCAGTGAGCTGTGCCAGGTTTTGCTGGGCCATGAGCTGGCTTTTTGGGCTGGCAAACGGGCAGCCCTTGCTGCCTTTCTATGTGACAGAAGACCTGATCAAAGCTGGGCCATGGGAAGGTCACTCCGTTTGTGTTGTGTGTGAGACTCGGCCGGGCGGCACAGCAGGCAGCCTGACGGGCTGGGGTGTCACGATGGTTGTGCGAACTGTCCAGGGAGACACAGTACCCCCAACTAACACCCAAGGGGAAACCTGGTCTGGCTTAGTTTCGCTCAACAGCTGAGTTTCTGATCAGAGGATCAGGGAAAAAAGCCTACTTACCAAAACCCAGGCTAACAAATGATCAGTCTCTATTTACAACTTATCAGAACCTGCTACCAACCCCCAATTAAAATTCAAGATATATGGAATTCTAGGACATTTTAAATACACGGAATTACTCAGAGTAACAGAGGTGAATTTTTGCTCTAACATCCTGCCCAACTGGGGTCAGTTAGTAATAACTCGGGTGCCTAGAAACATGCCATAATTTATGAATAATTATGGCTAAATGTGTTTTTAAAAAGTATTCTGGATGAGTCTAAATGGCATTGGGTGTGAACATGATTACCCCCACTGTGAACCCTGTGTATTTTTATATTTACTAATTTACAATAGTTCTGAGAAATGTCCTAAAAATTTGAGCTGTATCAGTAACTGGTGTTCAGATATACTGATAATAATAGTTCACATTTATCAAGCGCTCACTATATACCAGGCGCCATTCAAAGGACAGATAGTTACTCATTTATTCCTCACAATAACCTTATAAGGTAGGGACTATTATTACCCCATTTTACGTATGAAGAAACAGAAATGAGAGAGGTTAAGTAATTTCCCCAGGGTAATAAAACTAGTAAATGATAGCACCAGGAACTGAACCCAGGTAATGTGGTCAAGATCTCTTACTATTAACTTCTACTTTAGATGACTTCCTGCTAAAATACTTCTTAGATCATTTGCCAGCATGGTAGTGATGGGTGTGTGTGTGTGTGTGTGTGTGTGTGTACAGGGATGAGTGCTGGGGGTGGGTGACAAATGGACATGCAATGGTGAGAAGCAGGACCACAGGGCACTGCACTGGGAGGATGCTCACCTTTGGAGAAGGAACATCAACCAACAAGCCTGGTTTCATGACAGGACCTGAGGGTACAAGAGAATGGAGTTCCGGAGAGTTCTTGGAGCCCACCCTTAGCCACCCAGCATAGTGGGGTGCACATCCCCCAGCGGGAGAGGGGTGGAGCTGAGAAGCCCTGCATAAGATCCCTCTAACGTAAGAGTCTATTCTAGGAGACAAATGTCAGACCTCCCAACCATTTTGCAGTGGGAGCCAGAAATAGTATTCTGCCCACTGGAAATGGTGATTTGGGAAGTAACCTGAATAGAAGCAGGGGAGAAAAGTTTGAAAAGGGCCTGAAAAGGGCCTGAAAAGGTAAGAGTCCTAGCAGTCCGAGCGGTGAGCCTCCCAGGGTGGAGGACCATCAGTGGCCAAGCTGGAAGCTCGAGCAAAGTAAAGGGAGGTCAACCCAGAGACAAGTGACAGTCATGAGAGCACCGTTGGCCCAGATCAGAGTTCATTGGTGAAGTGGGTGGCATTGGCACCACAGCTACTGATTAAACAGCAGACTGGAATAATCCCCAACAGAGTGACCCTCCTTAGGGGATACCTGGAGGTGTTAAAAAAGGAAAGAACCACAAAAGGGGAGAAGCTGAGAACCACCCATACTTTAAAAACTACATTAAGTTACTTATCGCTCTTCTACTTGCAAGAGAGAGTTTATTTCACTTGGGGTATATGAGTCTCCAATTGGATTCCACTGGGTATCCCTCACAGGTTTCAGAATACAGTAGATGCTCCTTGGAACAGAGACAGGAGGTCCTCCCACCAGCTAATTCCTACTGCATGGAACATGTCCTGCCTGATGGTTACACTTCTTTAATGGGCGCCTCCCTAACAGGTCCTGGGCGAGACAAAGGGGAATCACACCCACAAAACAAAGGCCTGGGCTTGTACGCAGGGCATGCTACTGGCAGGGACTCCTCCAACACCACTCTTGAGTCTTTGGGCACCTTCATAGACGGTAGAACCTCAGGGGTGAATTTCACGGCACTTTTTTTCTCATCAGGGAGCAGAAACATCAATCTTGTCCATGCAGAAAGCTAAGGGAATGGCTTGACTTCGAGCTTATGCAGCACCTGGCCATGCAGCTACCATTTCCCACACATTCTTTGAGTCAAAGGCAAAGTTTGCTTTTAATTTCTGCAACACGGAGCTCTCTGTTGACAAGCGAGCTGCCTGGGCTGACGTCAGGGGCCAGATCCCTGAGCCGGCTCACAGCCACCTCCAACTTTCTTGACCTGGCAAGTGCTGACAGACTGTCCACCTCCCCTTCCTCATTGTTCCCACCCACACCAGTAACCCAGTGTGCTCCATCTGTGTTGCCCTGGAGGCTGTGGAATGCCAGCGGGGTGTGCTTATGGCAGGAACACGGGGTGGGAGGGCAGACTTTGGAGCTGTCCCTGGAACAGGAAACCCTTATGGAATCCCTTATTTTACCCCGTATACAACCTCTATGAAGTTGTGTCCAGTTACCAACTATATGTATGCATATGTATAACTGAAGCATTTTGCTGTACACATGAAACCAACATTGTAAACTGACTACACTTCAATAAAAAATAACTTTTTTTAAAAAAGGAAAAAAGCTGACAGGTTGTTGAATTAATCCATTTTCACGACCAAGTTTCTGTTTTCTCCTTCCAACACAACTACCAGCCTTCAATTTTATAGGCAAGTATTAGAGCAGGAACACTTTATATCCTTTGGTCCAAGCCAGTATTTGGTTATCTAGTTAAAGAAAAGTTGGTTGAAATGCTACACCTGTATTTAAGCATTTTATTTTAATTTAAGTAATGCAAATTAAACTAATTTGCTGATCTTTGGATATAGGCTTAGACCTTTTCTTCTGCATATGGGTCTGTTTACTAGAGTTCAGCATGGACTATTTTGTACATACAATTCTCATCATATAGATTCCAAAATGCCCTGTTTTCTTCAAAGGAGAAATAGAACTTTAAAACTCTTGCAAGGCAATCTGACTACAGACTCTTCCTAGAATTTTATGATTTTTTTCCTTCCAAAGCTTCTTCAGCTTTCTTGTCCACACTTAACGTATTGTATTTTTAAAAAATAATGGAACCTCGTTGAGTCTTCCTCAAATATTCACTTTAGCCTTTATGGAGAAAAAAAAAAATCTCTGCACTCTCATGTGTCATTGGTTTCATAACATTTAATTAAACTGCATTATTATAATGTAAACATAACTAACCTAAGCAGGTTTGGGAACAGATTCAGCTGACTCACGGTAAATACACAGTTCACCTGGTGGAACCAGAAGTGCCTGGGTACATGAGGAGAGAGCTTGCCAACTCTGTGTACGCAGAGGGACCGTGCATCCGCCAGCATGTTCCATGGAGGGATGGCAGGTGTTGGCGCTGACACCGCTCGGTGAAATGCAAATTGGTTAAGTAGAACGCGTCTGCTGTGTGTGTATGCACGCATGTAAGTCTATGTGTGTGTGTGTATGTATATGTATACACATACACATTTTTTGAGATGGGATTTAGTTTTAGAGAACATACTTAGTGAACTCATTAGGACTGTTCAGCAAATATCAACCATGAAAAAACAGATGACCTTATTTCTACCAGCCACAAGCCACAATGGTTAGGCAGGTACCCAGAACCCTGATGTCCTCCTCAACAAATGTCAGTGCTCAGAAATGGCTGCACAGCCAGCAACCTCTTGGCATTTCCTAGGTGAGCAAACAACTTTGTATCCACACAGTTGGCTGTGTGAACAAGTGGACTGAAAAGTCAGAGTCCTCTCCCCAGGCTCAATTTCAGGGAAACATTCCGCCAGGTATCTGGTCTGAGGAGTCTCCTACCTTCAGCACAATCTGCTTACGGTGGGTTCTGGCTGGCGGTGGTATCAGGAAGAATGCTGAGCACCTTTTGCCTGAGATCGTTCTTTTCTTGTTCCATGCAGAGAGCCTTTCATAACTATAGCTCTCTTTTGTTTTGTTTTGTTTTTTACATGCAACTCCACATCTCTGCCCACAGCTAAATGGCTCATGAAAACCTGAACTAAAAGCAACCTCTCCAACAGGCTGGTCAGCACCCTATGAGATCCCCAGCACGAGAGCAACAAAAAGAGCCATGTGCACCACGAGTCGCAAAGACAATAGTATGGGGGCAGAAGAGGAGAGAAACAAAGGACTCGAGAAACAGAAGCTAGGATGAGAGACGCAGAGGGAGCAAGGCCATGAACAAGGGCACAACACTCGGTAGGTGGAGGGGGGATGACAGACCCACTGCAGACTCTTTGCTCTTTTGTATTTTTTTGTGTGCTATATTCCTCTTTCTACCTAAAAGAGCCCTACCAGCAGTTCCATAATCCCTGCAGCCACAGAGCATTGAACAAAGAATGCTCTCAAGAAGAAAAAAAAAAAATCAGAGGTTGATGCATACAGAATGAATACAGATTATCTGCAATTGTGAGTAAAAACAAAAAAGTCAAAATTATGGCAGGAGATTGGTATTCAATCAGAATGGGAAGGAGAGAGAGGGCAGACCCAACTGGATCAGTGGTGAACGGAGAAGCCAGGTCCATCACGAATAAGCTCAGCGTTCCTGAGGTCAAACAAGCCAGAGAGCTGGCTTTTCTCATGAAGCTCCATCTTGGGGGCCATTCACGGATTCGTTAGACAGGATAGCCCTTCTCTCAGTCAACCTGTATGAGTGGGGTTTGAATGGAGAAGCCAGGGGAAGGTCTTAACTCTCCTCCACTGTGTTCCATAGCTGTCTGAGATCGCAGGGGAAAGGGACATGGCTTCTCAAAGTAGGGTCTCTGTCACTCTCTCCTCTTTCCTTAAGCCCTCAAGGAAGAAGTTGGGACATACAGCCAGGACTGTGTGTTGGTTCACTGAGCAGTGGTAAGGGACAAAATTACCTACAGGAGTGGAACACACAACACATGCTGGGTTCACGTCCTGTGAGGGGACAGGTTTGTCACAGAAACATGGTCTGTAGGGCTGCTCCATCGTGAGCTGGCTGGCGTGAGGCTCTGACCCTCCAGCTGGTTGTGGTCATGATGCGGGACGTGGTCACCAGAAACCCAGACCATCACTCCCAGCTGTTACACCCTCCCCTCGATGGCGGGGAGGCCTGCATTTGTTGGAAACCTTCCTCCCCGACCCCTCATCTTCATTTCACCTTGGTTTCCTGCCTTGGCTGACTGTAGGCAGTTTTACCCTGGGTATCCACTCTGTCATTGATGCATGCTGAATATTTTTTGTTAAAGAATCTTTCATCATTTCAGGTGTGATACCATGAGAAAAAAGATATTCAGGATCTATTTAGTACATATAACTCCCAAATATACATTTTTTAAACATAGCAAACTGTCCTCATAACCAATATTTCATGAGGGTGTAGCTGGATGGAAGAGAACTTCATTACGTAAGTGTTGTGGTTGTTAAAAAGAGGAGCCTCTGAAGAATGAAAATTCTCCACACTCCCTACAGCCAGACCTAGGAAGATACTCGCCTTTCTTCGCTTCCCTCTGCCCTGACCCATGCTACCCTCCTGCAAAGAGAAATAGAGGAAGAAAGAAAAAAAATGTGTTAACAGGAGTAAGTTAAGTGCAATTTGTTGGCTATGATTTCTACCGCAGTAGAAATGCTGCAGTAGAAAATCAGTTAAGCGTTTACAGAGGAGGAAAATAAGAGAAATAAATACTATCTTATTTGCCTTCTTCAAAGGCCAAAAAAAGAGAAAATTTAGATCCTTTGAAACAGAAAAATAATCTAGATTCTAATCCCCTTTGAGTTTCAGCTTCTTAAAATTTCTGATTAGATAGCTACTTCCTAGAAATATCTCCTTAGAGAATTAGAAAGATCACAAGTAATAATGGTCATGCCTCTAATTTTTCCACCGAATACATGGCCCCAGATCCCTCCTTTTATGATGAAAATGATGGGGACTAGGCACTTCCCAGTTGCTGTTCGTGTCCTTCCCACCAAGTAATTCTCCACTGATGCTGGGTGAGATTGCTGAAGGAGTGGGGCAGCAGAGCACAGATGCTCACTTCCCAGGTGGTGAAACTGAGGCCCCCAAAGTGAGTGGTTCTTAGAGATAATGGAGAGCCATCAATTCCTGATAAGAATTTAAACTGTCTAGGTTTGCTGGCGCTAAGGACAGTGACCCAACTTCCATTTATCCTGTGGCCAAAGGGCCTGGATTTAGGACTCCCACAGGGACCTAAGTCCCAAGGGTTCAGCCAGATACAATTACTACTGAGTTTTGCCAGCAAGACCAGGATTCTTTATATCAAGGGCAAATAGTTTGCCAGAGGCATTTTGATAAGAACTTACCAAAATACAGCATTAGCTGTCTTCCTAGACACATTACTCTGCTCTTTGTTCAACAGCAGTGACATTTAAACAGCAGTAAGTCTAGAGCAGAGAGAGGCAGCCTGAGGAGAGGTGTGAGTTTCATGTGTGCTGGAGGCATCAGTTTCAGCCATGGATATGCTTGGCAAAGTCTGTTCACAAAACATTGACGCAGAGGGTATCGAAGTGAAGTGGGGAGCTCGTGGTTTCATTGCCTCAGCAAACAATTCTGGGTCATCCCAGGGAACAGATACCATGGGAAGAGATAGCAAAACTACAGCTCCTTTATGTGGGCCACCACACTGCCAACACTCTAGATTTTGACCTTTAAGGGGTTTGAGAATATTCGGTACTTGATACTGAGGATAGAAGAAAAAACAGTAGACAAGGAGGATTATGGTTGGGTCCAGGGACAATGGAAGGGTAGCACAAGATGAGAGGAAAGCAAGGGGGAAAGGAAAGAGGGAAGGCAGAGGGAAGCAAGAATTAAAGAAAGGTTAAGAAGATGGCGGGGGGTTAGAAACAAGCTAAGAGACGCTCATCTCTTTGGTAGTTTTAATAATAATGAGGTAGAGAAGGCTCATTTCTCATTTACTCTAGGCATCCGTCCATCCATCCAACCATCCAACTAACCAGTTATTAATTAATTCTGCAAGTATTTGCTGGATCCCCTAATATGACACAGGGCTTGAGGTACACAGGAAGATGGCAAAGTATCCTCAAGAAACCTGCAATCATGGAGGTCACAGACAACTGAACAACTCATTAGCCCCTGAGGCAAGACCAGTGGCATTGCCACTCATCTCATCCAGCATCCTGCACCTCAGATAAGTACCAGCTTCTTAGACACAGCAGAATGCTGCCTCATATCCATCCTTTAGGGAAAGAAAGCCTTCCAGGTTGTATCATCAGATGAGCAAGGACCACCCTAATCCACCTGAATTCTGGAACTGTTACATGTATAAAACATACTGAAAGAATAGTCATAACAGTAAACAATAATAATATCAATGGCTAACACCTCTAGACCACTCATCAGACACTTTCTAAGTGCTTTATCGAGTCATTCACCCTCTCCAGAACATAGGAATCATTATTATGTCCAAAGTCACAAAGCCAGTAGAATTTAAACTCAGACGGTGTGGATCCCAGCCTGAGCTCTGTTCATCGCCTCCACCAGAAGACAGCAGGGAGAGTGAAGAGTCCCACCGAAGAGAATGAAACAGCATCACAGGAATGCACTTCAAATAGCAGGAGTGGAAAGTATTTTTCTGGAACTCCCAGTAAGCACTGAGTAAAACAGATCCAGGCATCCTTCAGTTCCGTCCAAGATTAGTTAGGAGACATAAAAGAGATGGAGCCTTCATCCCTGCCCTAGAGGAAGTCTGAGTTGAGGGGGAAAGACCAGTCTCCATGAACCATGAGGAGGAAAAAGGCCTGTAACAGCAGAATCAGCTTTGCAGCCTTGGGGTGGGGGAGGTGTGCTCAGTGTGGTTCAGTGGAGAACCCAGAGAGGCCAGCCTGGCAGGAAAACCCGAGAGCCTAGCTCACTTCCAACCCTACTCCTCATTTTGTAGGCAAGCCAGAGGATGAGCAGCTCCAAGAGGAGGTCCTTAAAATATAAGAAAGATGTTTGTTTTTTAATTTGCTAAAACAAGTTAACAAAACCAAAAATGGCAGCTAACATGGGCAAAGCATGTATTCTGTGCAGGTTATATTCCCAGCATTTTTATGTATGAACTCATTTGATTTCTAAGCTAGGGGCAATTATTATCTCCATTTTACAGGTGAGGAGACCCAAAGAAGCTAAATAACTTGCCTAACATTACACAAGTATTACGTGGCAGGGACAGGATTTCAACCCAAGTCATCTGGATGTGGAGACCTAACAAGCTCCAAGACAGGCAAAAATAGCAAGACCCCTGAAGGTGCCTATGGGTTAAAAAGGGCTGCTGACGTCATGTGAGTGTCATGTGGAGTCAACAGCAGACGCAGGGGCGTCTGGTTCTGAGATGTAGGGTGATCAAGTGTCTCTGGGTCCCTGAAGACACTGCTGTGGTCACAGTAATTCCCCTGGAGCTACCAGAGACCAGGGAAAATGCACTGGCTCTTCCCTCTGCCTGGAACTCTTACCCTCTTGCTGAAATAATTGTATGTCTTCCTTCCAGCCATCAAATGTTACCTTTCAGAAAGGTCACCTCTGATTACCCCACATGACACAGCATCCCATCCCTTCATCCCCCACTGATGTTAGCCTGCTTGACATACATTTATTTGTCAACTTACTTTCTGTCTCTCTTGCCTCTCCCATCCCAGAAGGTAAACTCCTCGAGCAGGGAACTCAGCCTCTGTTCACCCTGTATCTCCAAGTGCCTAGAACAGTACCCAGCACAACCTAGGTCTCAATAAACACTTGTGGAATGAAGAGAGGCAGGGTCCTCAGTAAAATATATGTGGAATTCAGAGGAGAAAAAAGGAAAGGAATCATCTGTTCCCTTTGAGAAGCTCTTAAAATAAGGTAAAGGATGATGATTCCCATCATTAGGGAGCTCCCAGTCTGATAGAAAGATACAAATTCCATCTAGAGGTGAGCTGAGACATGGTCTCCATATTTGAGGAATTCACCATAATGGGGGAAGCAGGAACAATGACTTAATGACTTCTCCCAGTGACTGGGAGCTAAAAGAGAAAAAAAAAGTTGTCATGGGACATGCGAAAATAAAGCAAGGGGAGAAGGTTCTGTTCATGTCCCTACAAACTACTCCAGGGTCAGGAGAGTTGAATTCTGAGGCCAGGACACAGTACTCATGGAGAAACAAAGGTAGGGCCATGTCCCTATTCAATCTGCATCAAACTGACTCCAGCCAACTATGTGTGGATTGTTTTCTGGCTTCAGCCTTTTAGAAACTCAACTCTCCCTCCTCCTTGAATATCTGATTAAGCTTCTCATAATGGTCCCTCAAGCCCACACAGAGGCACTGGAAAGACTGAACCCCCATCTCTGCCAGCTAACTGCCTCATTAACTAGAGCATCTCATTAATCTTACCATTATCCAGGCTAATTAGGGGACTCTTCCCTCCGCCTCCTTCCTCTTTCTTGTCACTCCTCTCTGCTTTCTCCCTATTCCCTTCTCTCTCCTATCTCCTTCTCTTTCTACATAAGACTCTCCCAACACCATAATTCATTAACTTGAGTTGACAAGTTGAGATCTTATGTGTGGGTGGGGTGGGGGACATACATTAAAACCTCAACCCAATCAATGTCTAAATAAAGATCAGACATGCAATAAGTTACATTTTTATTTGCCTACCAAATTTCATAGTTAATTTTTCTCTTTCCACATAAAAGTATTGGTCTTGACTCAGGTCTTTGCTACGCATGAGCTCAAAATAATCCTGATCTACACCAACCTACTAGAAACGGCATGCGCTGTTTTGGTCTTTGCATTGTAGAAGAGTGTTTCCTCTGCAATTATCCCCTTTTTAATATTTTCCCAGTAAGGGCCCATTTTTATTTTTGTTTTCCAGTTTCTATTCTTACAAGGCACCTCAAATCACCCATGAAATAAAGTAGGGTATCAAAATTAAAAGGCAATGCATACACACAGACATGTCACCCATGCACAAATGGAAAATAGAGAATGTGTAATAGAACTAAAGACTTCCCAGGAGAAGACAAGAAAGGCTATTCATGTAATTGAGTCCATGGGGGCTACTGTAATGAGGACGGGGAGAAAAGATCAGAATTCCAGCATTGGGGAAGATAGAAGCTGAAAGGAGAAAACAGACACTGATAAAGAAACCTGGACCACTAGGGATCTTGTCCACCCAACACCAGAGCTGGGAGGCTGCCCTTCAGACTTGTGGCATTTCACACTGGAAACAATCAACCGAGAAACCTCTCTGTCCTAATAAGTGGTTCACTATTAAACTATAAATGGACTGAAATAAATTGAGATGAATATACACATGCCAAAGCCATGATGGATTAGCATAATAAACTAGGATGTGCATTTGGGAGAAAGCCCAGAACCTCTGGAATGAACAGAATTATAAGGTTCCAGAGTGCTGATTTCCTGGAGGTCCTCTGGGAAAATACGGTTTCATGGGGGAAAAAAAAAATCTAGCCTCTTGACTTGGGAATAGCCGTCCTATGATAGGAGCAGGAGCACCAGCATCCTTCACCCAGAAAGCAAGAACAATAGCTCCCTTCTGAGATCTGCAAACCTCCATTAGTATCTGCATGGCCAATTCAGAGGAGAGAGATGCATGGTAGCTGGACAGGCAGAAAATCCAGTTTCCGCCTTTCTTCCCTGACTCTGCGTGCCTTGGAAGCTTGACATGCTGTGTGGACCAAAAATAATAATAAAAGCCCTGAGAGTCTTGGGGAGAGATTTCTGGTCATTTCCCAGGATCCCTCTTCATTTTTAACTTATTCCATATGTTTTGCTACCCGCAGACCCCAGCCTCAGCAGCAAAAGCAATCTAGGCTGCCCTGCCATTTAAGTGTGAGGAGCCCCAGCTCTGCTGAAGCTTGTCATCTTGCCTATTAGCTTGATGTCTTTATTCACAGACCATCTGTATCACCAAGAGATACAGAGGCAACTAATGTCAATATGAACAAATGCCTCCTCCTTACAAGAAATGTCAAACACAGGACAGGCTAAGAATGACCCCAGGAATACCAACAGATGTTCACTACAAGCCTCTCAAAAATCAGTCCTTTCTACAGGGACTAATTAAGATGAAATAAGGAGCAAAAGTAAAGAAATTTGTGTCATATTATCAGGAACTTCATCCTCACTTTCCAAGCTCATTATGGGCAGATTGGCCTGTGCCCTTTGGAAAAATGCTAAAAGAGGGACTGCAGCTCCCAGGGCACTAGGAAGGCCTTTGTTTGCCTCCAGTTACAAACTGCAAAAGAGAAAATCGCTCAAGAAAAAAAAAAGTGTTACTTAGCCTGATTTTTCTGGTCTGGTTTCTTTAAACAACCACACACACAGAAAGAATCTATTCTCAGAAAGTCTCCAAAAAAATAAATAATAGGATGGAAAAGAAGATTGTGATATTTTTCCATCTAAAAGGGAAAAAGAAGAGAGTTTAGCATCCTGGGCTTGGGGGTCCAGGCTGATGGGGCTACAGAGTGGTCATTCCTGCTAGGTAATGAGTATCTCCTGCATTCTAAATTTTTCACGTTTTCATCCTTCGTGAACGGGAAGAATCTTGTATTTGTGCTAGCCTCAAAGGAACAGAGGTTGGCATTTCCTGAATTTTGAGTATAACTCATCTTTGTCTTTAAGTAAGGAAGTATCTGCCATGCAGAATATTTGCTGTTCTTCATTAAACTATTTGTCACGCTCTCTGGATGGGTAAGAACATTAGCATATTACATCTTAATAGAGTGGTCCTCAAACAACTCTCTGCCAAAATACCTGAAGAATTATTTCATTGAGCCTGACCCACTCCCAGGAGGTCACTTAAGGTGAGATACACTGTCTTGAAGTAATTAACTGTACTCTTTCCTCCCTGCTCAGGAAATTATATAGAGGAAGACAGGCAATGTGAATCTACTCTAATTTAGATGACTGTTCATCTTTTGCAAACTTCAGTACTTCATCATTGGTCAACATTTGCTTCTGGCCTCTCTCATAAAAATGATTCTCAAGCTTTACCACTGAGTCATGGTAAGATCACAAGGTCTATCAACAGCAAAGCCTAGAGCCAACTCCACAGCATCATGGCTCCCCCATAAAGATTTCATCTCCAGCATAAATCAGAGCACACAGAGAGAACAGGTCAACATTTTGACAATGTGGGTTCTTTCTGCAGGTCAAGAGAGGCTTGATTTTTGGCATCTCAACCTACATAGGAACAAGAGAAAGGCTCAAGGACTTCATGATCCACCAAGGTCACTGATTCACTCTGTCCTGTGAAAAACATCATGGCCCCACCACTAACATCATGCCGCAACATGCTGGATGCTAGAGCAAGGGCTGGACATCTCCTCACGCCATGTCTGCCAACGTTTCCTCAAACCTCTCTTGTCAGTTCAGAAAAGGATTTGGTCCTGGATGATTCCCTGGAAGTGACCTAGGCTTCTGCATGATTCCCTCAAAGACCACAAGAGCCAAATTCAAATGACTGTTCTTAGGACTCCAGTTCACTCCCTACTTGGCCTGGTAAGGCTGTATGATGCCGGGTGAAATGTGCTGCAGAAATCAAAATGTACCAGCACTCTAAATGATCATTTATTTATCCATAGTGGATCCCCCAACCTGGGGAGAAGTCATCTCTAGGAGGGTTTTCCCTCCAAGGCACCTGTTCTGTAATGCTGCCCTGGGGACTCTATTAACCCTGGGAAGGTTTTAGTGCCCTTTGAACTTCACTCCTTAACGATAACCACATAAAAAATGCCATAATATAAACCACTTTGGGGAGACTGAAGCTTTAACATGCCTTGGTTGGTTCTCTTACCCAATCTAGTCCCTTGCTGGTATAATCCAATACAATCTCTGTTCTCCCATCTCCATCCTTTGTGATCAGGACACTGAACTTGGCTTTGCTACTGATTCTGTGGCTCACTCAAGACGACTGCCTGTTAAATTTGTATGGACAAAACTATGCTGTAAGGTGACCTTTTCCTTCCTAGCAAAGATTCCCAATATGCAAACTCCTGCATTGGATCAAGCAGGTACAGGGATCTGGTTACTGCCCAGTCCAAGTGCTAACCCAGTTATTACTATTGTGTGAACACAAGAGCAAGAGTTGTCAGATGGATGTGTATAGCAGAGAGGGAAACCAGTAGCTCGAGAGCCCCCTAGAAAATGGTGAAAGATGGAAGTTTTACCAGATGCCATTACAGTCCTTGAATGGCTCTTGAACGTGAGTAATGAATAGAAAGAGTGTGAAATATGGAAAGAGAGAAGCTACACTTGCTAGGGGAACCTCAACAAAATCCAGATCCTCTTTCATGTCAAAACAGTCACCCTCAGGAACCTTGTCCATCAAAACGGCTGCCATGGGAACATATTCATCTCTCACAGATGCCACCTGGGAAGACCATTTGCCCCAAGTGGACTCAGTGAGACCCCACTTCACATGGGGTTTTGAACCTCTGACCTGAAGATCAAAGCACTTCTAGGAAGGGAGAGTGGGCATATGATAAGGGAAGTAAGACTAACGTTTTGCTTGGAAACTCACATCTAATAAAAATGTCTGAAACTTTTTACCAACTGATTCATCAAGGGTGTGTTATATGAAACTAGGAACAGAAAGACTGGGGTTCTAGTCCTGACTTCCAGTGGGCAAGTCATCTACCTCCTCTGAGCCTCAATATTCTCACCTGTGTTACCTGAATTAAAAATGTCTACAGTTCACTCTAGATCTAGAAAGGTGTGATTCTTTGAAGTCATTCTAACCCTCCTTATTACCTTTTCTAAGTAGAGCATTCAAGATAGGTTATATGCATTGGCCCCCAAAAGCAATAATGTGAAATGTCAGCTCTACCTGTTTGATTTGTACTCAATGCCCCAGCAGAACGGAGCCCTTGTTCTGGTGTACCTGAAGGAACACATGAGCTTACACAGGCACACGTGTGGGCATCTCACAGTAATACCCTTGGGGCCCCCAGTTGCCGCATCCCACCCCATCTCAGCACAGGAGCGATAACTCGCCGTGTCACACTGTGCTTTCTGCACATCCGAGCTGGCAGTACTTGCTGCATCCAGGACCTGGGAAACATCTGCAGTTTTGTGATTCTTCCCCTTTTCCATTCCCATGATGCTCTCCGAGCCTGCTCGGATCAGAGAAAGGTCGCCGGCTCCATCTGGCCACCCTGCCCCCCTCCACTCTATCCCTCACCACTCCCGCCCCCCCTAAAGAGTTTCTGCCCATTTTGTCACTTCCACCTGTTCTGACAGGTTCCCCTGCCTGACCCCAAGATAGCCCTTGGGGACATTAATCATATAACAGCCGGAGCTGTGAAAGAAACAAGGGTTTGGCTGGATACTGTTACCGTCTCTGTCACTTACTAATCATGTCCTATGACACGAAGGGGCTTAATCAGATGGTCTGCTCTCTCATTAATCATCCTGGGCTCACTCAAACTTCACAGAGAGATTAAAGTTTAGCTCTGCTGGCTCCCTGAGCCTCCTCCCATCTCATCTTCCTCCGAAGCAGTTTCACTCGGGCTCCCTCTCGGGTTCCCTTTGCTTTGCCAACTGGCAGGGTGACTCTAAGTGTCAGATGCCTACCATGGCCACAACATGCAGGGAGAGGGGGCGACTCCTTACTTCTTTTCTCCTCTCCCCTCTCTGCCCTTCAACTCATATACTAAGTTCAGAGACATGGAGATCAAAAACCCATTTAACAGGAAGGCTGGAAATCAGACCTACACCTGTGCTCAAGAGGCAAATGACAATTCGTGGATATGAACTTCAAAGAACTAATAAAGGAGAATTTTCCTGGACTTGATCAAGAGCAAGGAAAATTAAATAAAACCATCATTTTAAAAATGATTCATGGTGGGGGAAGGGTACAGCTCAGTGGTAGCGTGTGCTTGGTATGCACGAGGTCCCGGGTTCAATCCCTAGTATCTCCATTAAAAAACAAAACAAAAACAAAAACAAAACCCTAACTACCTCCACCCCCCCAAAAAGAAATAAAAATAAAAATGATTCATTATAACAGGCGCTCTGCCTCCGAGGATGCCAGCCCAGATCACCCTCACTTGCCACTCTCTTGAAATTATAGCTTCCAGCCAGTCAAAAATAGCCTGTATCCTTTACAAGTTCTTTCCAGACCAAAATAAAAATTACTGAAAGGACCCTCCAAAAATACCCGGTCCGTGAAAACCAGGATACATTTTAGCTCAGCTGATTCACTCTTATCCTGTTTGCAATATTCAGGGCTTCAAAGGGGAAAATGCAAATCCCAGCAAAGGCCCTCTGCAGAGGGCTTCTCTCCGAGTGTTGGTTTTGTACTTGCTCCGCGGGTGCTGTTGACTTTCGCAGCTCTGTACGATCATGGGAAACAAGGATAATATTTGCCCTCAGAGCCAGGCAAGAACAAATATTTTATCAACATCTAAATCATCTCTCATCTGGCGGGGGAGGAGGGGCTGAGTGCTCAGCTGTACACATGGAAGCTGCTGAGAGCAAGGAGAGGAGATGCTGGGGGAATCTTCTAGCTGTGTCAACCTGACCTATCAATACCCGGAGCTCTCTGTCAAAATCCAAAACACCTCTTCCCTTCCAGGTGCCCCCACAGCCACGACCCCTCATCACAGAGTAATGGCCCCAATGCCTTCCTGCTGCCTCTCCCGTCGCCAACTGTCCAAGCCAGGCTTGGGACTTGGGAAGGTGTTCTGTGGATATTTTGGGGGTGGCAAGGGCTTGCCCTGTTGTGATGTTTGTTTCTATGCACAGATCCTCCACCGCTAGCCCAGAAATGACAGTAGGTGGAAACACTATCTTTCATTACACAAAGTATAAATAGTGTAATCTATCAGCGCCGTCAATCACAATGATTGATTACAGGCTGTCATAGAGAAGAGTGACATATTAGAAAAGTTTTGTTAACAATGCCTATTGCTAGTCAGCCTGCCACAGAGGCTGGTGATTAATGTGTTGTCAGCCTGTAATCCCACACCCTTGGCTAATGAGGCAGGAATTTATCATCTTTACAGAGTGGCAGATGTCAGGGGGAAAGGATTCCAAGTGCTGGAAACAATATACTTTTTCTTACTAGGCCTGACAAGTCTGACAGGCCGAAAAAAACCACAAAGCAGCTTTGTATAAGCACCAACTTAAAACGAGGAACTTCATTTGGCATCTTCGCTTTAAATAGTGCTGCAAACCAGCCTCGATCCCTTCAGAAAAAAAGGAAAAAAAAAAAAAAAAAAAAAAAAAGGACATGAGGAGAGGAGGGCACAATGCTGAATTCTGTGAACTTTGCACCCTGTTCTCAACAGCCGAGACCCCAGGAAGAGGTTGCCATGGCGAACAGACAGCTTTCTTTGGAAGAGAAGCCCAGAGTAACTTTTCACTTTTACCTGTGAACTTGCGCCTGGGGAGGAAAACACAGCATCCCATGGACCCTTGGGACCAGTGTCCCTTGCCACTGCCTTGGGACAGCTTTTTCCTAGAGATAAACTCCCTTTTAGAAACACAGCCCTTTCTGTTGTGGATGAGAACTGGGGGTGGGGAGGATATAAGAAAGGGGGCTCTTTATTGGTCAAAAAAAAAAAGCAACACAGCAGGGGGGGAGGACCCTTGGAAGATGACTTTAACCAACGCTCTGCTCTTATTTGAAATTACTCTCAGGCTGATTTTTTCCCCCCTCATCTCTCCTCCCACCCAACTCCTCCATTTTTCAAATGGGGCAGTGACTGAAAATTCTCTAAATCAAGGAAATTCAAACGCAGTGAAGAAGGAGCAGCCTCCAGAGGCCCTCTTGTCCCTCTGCATCCCATCCCTTCAACTACATCTGCCACCTCTTCACACAGTTCTAGTAAGAGAAGACCCTGGGCGCCTGTTAAGTACTCTTGGAGCAGATCTTGGATCTTCTAAGACACTGAAATGCTTCTGAATCTTGGCTGTGTATTTTGACTTTCCGTAGATTTTCCATTCTGTTCCAGAAAACTCCTAAGCACTGCCCCGCACAGGAGACACCCAACCTTGTCCATGGAATAGTGAGGGTATTTCCCACCTTGAAGATCTAAACTCTTCTCTCAGCACTGATGCATTCTGCCCGTACTTGAGCTTGAAAGAGGGCCGAGGGGGAAAGTCCTGTCTGGTTTGGAGACTTCTCCATGCCAGTACCCTGTGAAGATGCAACGTGATGCTTGTTCGCATGTCAGTCTCCAAGGAAGGGGGCAAATCTTAAGTGGCAACATTCTGACAGATGTAATCCTTTTTCAAACACAGATACCTCTGCTAATGTACACAGATGCAACACAAGAAAACAAAGAGGGAGACAGCAACCGAAGGAGAAAAACTCTGCCTTCTGTCAACAGCACCCTCAGGCTAGAACACACAGCAAAGCATTAAGTAATTTCATCTCCACAAGGCAGCATTCTGGCATTGAGACCCACAGGATCCCTGGAGCCCAGACACACCCAATGCACTGAGAGGTGGGCTTAATGGGCCAGGAACCCATACGCCCAAGAAGAAACTCAGGGCAATGCCTTGGCCTCCTGGGTCTTACCCAGATCCAACAGGCTAAAGGCTGCAGACCTGTGATGGGTGGAGGGTCAGGCCCTGGGGGGCAGCACCCTGCCAGATCTTTGGGGGATCAGCACAAGAGGCGAGCTCAACCCTGATGGTAATCAGACAGCTCTGAGTGAAGGGTGACGAGGGCCGGCGCCAGCTCCACTCTGCCCAGGCAGCCACCGTCCTGGCCCCAGATCTCACTGAGCGATAGGCAAGGAGCTGTGTGGATGCCCCCTGACCCTTCCTGCAGGCCCGATGTGCTGAGAGCGAGGTGCTGAGTGAGCCTCCCACCTAGAGCCTCCTGGCCAAGGCAGGGTGCTCTGGGGGGCTCCCCCAGGCTCAGTGCTCACAGCAACAAGGAGACAGAGCCCCTATCTGGTCCTCCCGCCTCCGCCAGCTCCGCTGGGCCTGCCAACCTCCCCCTCCCCTGCTCACTCATGCAGCTTTCATTAACTCCCCCGACCGCCCAGCAATTTCCATCCATTTGACGACAGATTAGAAGTGGAATTCCAAAAGAAAGTCACTTGACCTCCCATAATGTGCTTCTCTTAATTACATTAAAGATTTTCAAATGTAGCCATACTGGGTTTGACAGGTAAGGTTTTAATCAACTTCAGGTGGCCACTTTTAAGGGCTCCCTGCACTGGTGCCACGACGCTGGCGTCACCAACGTTCCCAACGTGGTTCTAATTTAAGTGGCTTATTTTGACACTGGGAAAAGATGAGGGCCCCCTGAGCCTCCCCTGCCACTTCGGTGGGGGTGATTTCCAAATTAGGATTAATGCAGCAAGCTGAAGCATGGTTGGAGGTTTATTTTATGGAGGTTGGAGCAAGTAAATAACATTTATCCTTTGTGTACGTCTGCATATAATTACAGGAAAGTTTTCTTGTGTGTTAAATTATACAAACTCTTCAAAAGTGGGTGCCTAATGTCTTTTTCTGAAGCTGTGTTATTATTTTGGTCAAAAGTTGTTTACATTAAACAAATTCAATTTACTAAACTTGGACATGTTTGCACAACTGCATATAATTTATGCGGGAGGCCAGAAACGTGACTTTCAAATGAACTTTCTCAGTTCTGACTTGGTGGACTGGAGTTTGAACGTTTAGGTGTGGTGGCCTGCTGGACCAGCTTTCTATGACCATTGCTTGATTTCACTGTGTTCTTCTAAAGGCTTTTAATCATTTGATACACATGTATGGAGAGCCTGCTCTGATCCAAGCATGATGCTGGGGGCTGAGGATATAATGATGAACAAAAAAGGATACGGTCCCTGTCCTGAGGAGCTTAAAGATTATTTAAGAAAATGAATACGCCAAAGAACCTATGTAGACATTCATGTTAAACTGCAAAGGCAACAAGGGGTAAGAAGGAGAAGTACATGTTGCTTTGAGGATCCATTAAAAAAAAAAAAAAAGCAGGATACGGTTTTGTCCTGGAGGAAGGCTTCCCCGGGGGAGTAATAATGTGTGCTGAGAACTGGAGGAGGAGAATGACAAAGTTAATGAGCTTACTAAGACAGGGAATTCCAAATGTTTTAGGCAGAAGGAACAGCAAAAGTCAATGGTAGGATGGAGAAAGGCACTTCAGAGGGACTGAAAAGAAGGTGTGTGGGTGTGCGTGGCGGTGGGGTGGGGGAGTGGGGGGTGGTGAGGGATGCTGATGGTATGAAATGCAGTTGGAGAGTCAGTAGTAGGGCCAGACTACACAGGGTGGTGCAGACCAGGTTAGAGAGTTGGGCCTCTATCCTAAAGGCAAGACTAAACCAGTGTAAGACATGAAGCAGGAGAAGGACCTGGTTTGTTTACATTTCACAAAGTTCTGCTGAAGGGAGCAGAGTAGACTGGGAGGGGTCAAGAGCTGATAAAGGTAGATCTGTTTGGAGGCCCTTGCAGTAGTCTAGAATTTAAGAAATACAAACCACAAACAGGATATGGTTTGAACTCGGGGGATGAGGGTGAAGAATGAGAGTAGATGGCTTTAAGAAATGGCAAGGAAATAAAACTGGCAGGGTGTCAGGACCCCAGTGGGTCAGCTCTCAGGTCCTGAAGGTCATGAAGGCCGAGAGATACCTCTGGAGCTCAGAGGACATGTCCCTGGGTACACGCAGGTGTTAGCTGAAACTGCTGATGTGGATGGATGAGACTGCCGAGAAAGAAAGGTCAGACTGAGAAGAAGAGGGGTCCTTGGGCAGAGACATTTCAACATATACTGGCTGGGTAAACATGGATGAACCTGTAGAGAGATGGTGTAAGAGTGGCCAGAGAGACGGTCAAAAACCACAGGGATCACAGGTCACAAAAGCCAAGGAAAGACTGTGTTTCAAAAAGAAGGCGTGAACAATAAGTTTCACTACTGCTAAAAAGCCAAGCAAGAAACGTATTAAGGGGTCCATTGGATTTAGCCACTTGGAGGTTACTGGGAATTATGCTAATGGTGGAGTAATGGGTTCAAAACCCACAATTATCTAGAATGGAGTTAGTTATTGAGTAAGGTAAAGAAATGGAAACTGGAGGAATAGGCCAATTTTTGTAAAGTCTGACACTAAGGAGAGAAGGGAAAGACCTATAGAGGGCTCGGGGTAGAATGTTTGTTCTGAGTCCTCAGAATCTGATAGAAAGATTGGGTAGTGAAGGAGAGGATGACTGTACAAGATACAGGAGGGAAAAATGGCTCTGCTTCTATCAGAGGGATCCTTCCTTACGCAGGAGGAAGACTGGATTGATTTTGCTGTATATTCCTGCAAGAGACTTCTCCAGGAGATGGAATGAACATTGCTTTTACTAGCAGACCTAGAGGTATCCAAGAAGGCCTTGTCCCTGGCATCGTTAAAGTCGTCAGATACTTAGCATGGCTTCCCTGGGCTTGATGCAAAGTGGTCAGCATTGTGGAAGGAGAGGAGAGAGGGATAGTTCACGGCCAGGCCCACTGGTAGTTCGGGATGTGCCCTAAGGCCCCACAGCACCAACAGTGAGCTGGAGCCCCCTTGCCTTGGTGGGGAACAGGGAGAAAGTCAAAAGCATAACTGTCTTCTTTGCATAACTCATCGAGCCATTGGAATAATAAGACAAACATCTTTGAAATAAGGATATTAACTCAGAGTACTTTCCAAGATTAGAGGGAAATGGTTGGCCTGGGAAGGCTTCCTGGAGGAGGTGGAACCTGAGCCATATGGCTGGTTAAGTAGGATTTGGATTGGTGTTAAGTAGGGAGCAGGGCATGGAGCCTTATTTCCCACATCACATTTAACATTGTTTTCCTAATAATAAAAAAAAAAACTAATTGAAAAAAATAGAAAGACAAATATAAAGAAACCAAAAATTATCTGCAATTCCAGAATCCAGAGATAAACATGTTTAACACCTGAGTAATTTTCCTCCCTTGCTTTTCTCTAATTTTCACATGTGTGGGTGTGTATATGTGCATGTACACACATACCATGTGCACACCCAGACAGAACCTGGATCTGTTTACCCAGGTCTCTTGTTTTCCAGGTAGTGTCCTGGTTTTCTGACATGAAGACTGACAGTTGTTTTACGTGATAGACATGCATCGTGTAGACGTGAAATCCCCCCACGATCCCATCTCCAGAGACCACATCTCGTCCAATAATGAGGGAACGTGGATTGGGCCGAGGATAGGCACCCCAGTGACTCTCCAAAGACAGATGTGTTGACTGATCAGTTGGATCAGAGGCCATATTACTGAAAAACACCTCTCTAGGCTGTAAGCAAGCCCTTTCCCTTCCCTGGCTTTGGTGACAAGACATTTAGAGGCCGGTATTTCCCCAAGCTTGAAATAAACACAGATAAAGCTGCCATATTCCCATTTGGTATTAATGTCTCACTTCTCCAATTTCTTTTAGACTCAGCAGTAATTCTGCCTTATACTGTGGGTGACAAGACTTCTCTTGGGATAAAGACTTAATGACTCTGGCAAGGTCTCTGCCTAGAAAAGACTCTTTTCCCCTGAGCAGAAAAATATTCCAGGACAGGGTCCTCACAGGAACCAGAATTCAACATAAGTGGTTCAAACGAAGAAATATGAAAGAAAGGACACTTTAAAGGGCAAGGTCAGAGGAGGCAGGCAGGCACGTGGGGATACCTAGGAGGGGAAGTGGTTACCACTTAGCATTGAAGGGTCCAGGGGAGGAAACATTGTTGACGGACACCAGGGAGAACCAGGGGCATAGAGGAAGGTCTCCGTTCCTCGGGGGAGACGGAGGTGACCAGCATGGACGGGCTATAAGCCACCAAGAGGTGCTTTCACTGTATTCTAGTAACGGGGTGAGGGTGACGGGCTGGCCCAACCCCCAAAGGCCCAACAAACTGCCTGATGGGATGACTGAGGTCATGACCGGGGGCACAGAGCACAAGAACATCATCTCTCAGCATCAAAGCCCGTGGCTCTCACACTGGTCCCTGGGTCAGCAACCTCAGCGTCACCTGGGCACTTGTGAGGAATGCAAATTCTTGGGTCCATCCCAGACCCATTAAATTAGAATTTCTGGGAGAGGGTCTCAGTCCTCTCTTAACAAGCCCTCCAAGCTGCAGTTTGAGAACCACTGCTCGAAGCTAAACGGTTGCCTTGAAGAAGTCTAATGAGCAACATGTGGAGGGACTGATCCAGCCCAGTCAGGGCAATTGGCCAGCCACGTGGGGGCCTCTGCCCCATCCCCCTGCACCCATCCTCCTCTGACCCCCAGATTAGAGAAGGCCCAGAATCTGGGAAGAAATGAAACTCTTGTAAAAGACCAACACTTGAAATAAGCTCCCTGAAGTTCTGGCTGCATCCAGGCAGAAATTGCTGCTCTAAGACTCCAGGGGGGCGTATTTTAGAATGATGGAGACTCTGTTAGCAGCAGCCTCTGCCTCTGAGGACTCTCTCCTCAGTCTGGCAAAAGAATGGACATGACCAGGACTCCGCTATTGCGAACACCACTGGGAGATGATGTATTTCGGCTAATGGCACCTTCTGTTGCTATAGAGAAGCTGCTCCAGCTTCCTCTTGTCCCACAGAGAATCTGGCAGCTTCCAGAAGATGTAATAGAGACCTGAGGACATTTGGAAGATGCACTACACGGGAAGGGTGTTTTCAATTTGATTTACCTTCCGTCTCCTACAAGGAACCAACGATTAGGACCGCACTGCATCATAAGCCCAGCATGCACCAAGAATGGGCCTGGGGGACACTAAATAACCCTTGTCAAGTGTACGAGGGGTGATCACACAGAGACCTGTGACTGGCTCCTCCAAGGACACAATCACAGAGAATTAGCTTAAATACAGCAGGAGGGACTCAGGATGGAATTGGGGAAATGACACAGGGATATTTTATTGCTAGAGACCAATAGGGGTTCCCATCCACTGCCTGGAGAACAAACAGTTTGTGAATTCCTTCTCAGTACACTATTGATGTGCTTGGAGGGAAAGCAATTATTTGGGGGTTAAGTAAGACCTTAAGCTTTTAAGTGTAGCCGGTGAAAATCTTTAGGAGCTTAGGTGTGTAGTGCAGAAGAGTACCATGCACAAAATTGGAATACCTCTTAAATGTCAGACGCGTTCACATTTATTCACAGGCACTGATAACTACTGAAAGCAGAAGAATTCTTTCAAATAGAGGTCAGAGCACTGTCAACAGGCTTGCATTCACTCACTTATTTTTTCAGTCAACAAATGCTTCTTGAGCACTGTGTTAGTTTCCTGAGGCTGCTGTAAAAACTCACTGCAAATTTGGTGGCTTAAAACAACAGAAATTTATTCTCTTACAGTTCTGGAAGCCAGAAGTCTGAAATCCAGGTGGTTGCAGGACTGGCAGTCTAACAGTTCTAGGGTAAAATCCTTTATTGTCTCACCCAGCTTCTCGTGCCTGCAGGTATTCCGTGGCTTGGGGCTACATCATTTCTGTCTCTGCCTCCATCTTCCCTTGGCCTTCTCCCCTGTGTTTCTGTGTCTGTTTCCCCTGCTCTTTTTTTTTTTTTTTTTTTGCAAGAACCTATCGCTGAATTTAGGGCCCATCTTAAGTCAGGATAATTTCATCTTGGGACTCTTAGACTTAATTACATCTTCAAAGACTCTTTCCAAACAAGGTCACATTCACAGGCCCTTGTGGACCTGTCTTTGGAGAGGTCACTATTCAACCTATTATAGGCACTTACTATGAACTTGGCATTGTTCTAGGGGTTCAGGATACATTGTGGAAAAAAGTGTAACATAATTCCTGCCTTTGTAGAGCTCAGATTCTAGTAGGGGAGACAACTGACAAATACTGAGCATAATAAATAAGTCTGATGTAGTTCCTTAAAACATAGTAAATGTTCTAGAAAAAGAAAAAGTGCAGCAGGGTAAAAAGGACCCTTGACTCCTGGGTTGAAACTGATCAGGGACAGTTTGCAGTATTAAGTTGAGTGGTTCAGGGAAGCCTCACTGAAAAGGTACCATCAGGAAAGACCTGGAGAAAGCAATAGAATTTCACCAAATGCGTATGAGAGACAAGAGACTTCCAGCTAGAGGAAATGGCTAGAGTGAAGACCCGAGGGCAGGACCTTGCTTGCTATATTACAGAAGCAGCAAGAAAGCCAGGGTGGTTGAACAGATTAAGAAGAGGGGAGTGTAGGGGAGAGGAGCCAGAGAGGCCAGTGAAATGGGAAGTCAGAGCAGGACGGACATGGAAGAGTGACCCAGGAACACAGTCCTGTATCTTTCCAACCATATACTCATCTACTCAAAACTTCAGCCCAAGGCTGTGACCCTCGCAGGTATCTGTCAAAAACCAGAAGGCACCATCAGCTGGAATTTTTAAAAGAAGGAAGAATTTTATTTATAGGAAGATGGGCAAGTAAAAGAAAACCAAGAGGGATGCTGAAAGCCCAGGATGAGCAATGGCAGAAATCCAGCACTGAGATGCGTGTGAGATCTGGAGCTGTGGAAATATGGAAAGGACTGTGGGATGTAAACTGTAGTCCTGGATGGGCACAGCCAGAACCACAAACTGCAGGGCGGGAATAGGGCAAGAACCAGCCCTATTGCTCTCTCCTCCAGCTTTCTGATCGGGTGGTACCACTCACTGTCCAAACCCAAACAGAAGCCAGAAGGCACTGGAGCCCGAAAGTCAGGGCAGGGCCCACCTGCATGGACGCAGAGCAAGGCAAAAAGGGACAAAGATAGCCTGGGGTGGCAGACAGAGAATAAGGGACACAGCCAAGTCTAGTGTTGTCCCTGGAGAGTCTATGGAGGGTAGACAGCTGCAGTCCCTGCCCACATGGCACTTGCATTCTGGTGATGGATAGACGTTAAACAAATACCCTTAAAAAGGGGGGGGGCAGATTCTAGAATAAAATCCACCCCTCCTTGAAAGAAGTGAATAGGAAGGAGCTTTTAGCCTAAGAGTAGACACCAGTCTGCATTCTGCTGAGGCAGCTAAGATTCTGATAGAAAACACATGGTCACTTGGCTTGAATAATCAGAAGATGGGTACAGCTATCCACTACAATTTGGGGAAAGGGCCTGGACTTCTTCTCACATCATTGCAATGTCCTACCACAACCCAAAAGGCTGAAAACATGTTCATTGGCCTTGGGAAGTAAGTGAGAATAAGACAAATTTCATTCAGACACCCTTGTTCAAACCCAGCACATACGAGTCCACAGCCAGAAATGCTTCAGCAGTTCCACACGCTACACCCACAGTGAGAGAACAAAGGCTCCCTGGACCTGGGGAGAACTATAAAGGTCAGGTAGTCCAACACCTGCACGATGGGGAGCCTCTCCCACTGCACCCTGAAGCACTCCTCATAATGGGAAACTCATTACCTCCTGAGGGAGCTCTGACTGTTAAAAACATCTTCTTTATGCTGAACTGCACTGTGCCACGTGATATCGTCCACGTAGGAAGATTATGAAATTGCTCGAGAAGGTCTAAAGGAGACATGAAAAATCATCCTAGGAGCAGCCGGGAAGGCTACTGTGTGAGAATAGTCAAGATGACCTCCATGCCTCCTTTGTTTCAATAAATGAAAAGTCATGGCCCTCAGGGAAGACTTAAACTCAAAAAGGGGTATGATTATAATTCATAGAGTCAAAAGAGGATAGCAGATTCCTCAGAAAGTTAAACACAGAATTACCATATAACCCTGAAATTCTGCTCCTATGTATATAATCAAAAGAAGGGAAATGGTACTCCAAAAAGTACACAGACAGGTATATTCACAGCAGTGCTATTCACAGTAGCCAAAGGACGGAAACAGCCCAAATGTGCATAAACAAATAAACGGGTAAATTGTTGTACATACCATAAGCCCTCCCTGTCCATAAGTTCTGCATCTGTGAACTCAACCAACCACAGATAGGGTATATTTGGAGAAAAAAATTTCTTAAAAGTCCCCAATTGCAAGACCTGAATTTTTCCCTTGCAGGCAACAATTTATATAGCATTTACATTGTTATTAGGTATTATAAGCAAACTGGAGATAATTTAAGATATACAGGAAGATGTGCATAGGTTACATGCAACTACTATACCATTTTATATAAGAGACTTGAATATCTATGGATCTTGGAACCAGCTTCCCACTGGTGAATATTATACAGCCATAAAAAGAAATAAAGTACTGATATACACAGTAATGTAGATGAACCTCAAAAGTATGATGCTAAGTGAAAGAAACCAGTCAAGAAATGTCACACTATAAGACTCAATTTATAGAAAATATCCAAAAAAGATAAATCCACAAAGCCAGGCTGTAGATTGGTGATTGTGAAAAGTAGGAAAGGGAGGGAATGAGGGGAACTGCTTAATGGATAAGGGACTTTGGAATGACGACAAAGTTTGGAAATAGAAGTGGTGGTCACGCATCACTGTGAGTGTTGTAAATGGCACTGAATTGCTTGCTTTAAAATGGTTAATTTTATATTATATGGATTCATCTCAATAAATTATTTTAAAAGAGTTAAAACAGTAGGATGAGTATAGATGTCATCAAATTCTACCATATTAGAATTTTTGGTAAAGCTAGGTTTACTACCAGGTAACAAACCCAAGAACATAATACACCAAAAGGTACACCAGATAATGATATAAACTGGTTCAGGAAGGCACAGACCAGTGCTTCTTAAACAATCTGTTGTGGAGGAGAAATTTTATCGTTGTTGCTATTTTGAATTAAATTCCCAATCTGTTATGGGTCAATACTTCTGTAAAATAAAAATGAATTGCTAGGACTTCCAGCATCCACCTAGAATCTAGAAGGCTGGAAAGAGTACTCATGTACCACCAACATGACAAAGCTGGGTAATTTACAAAATCATTGTCTTCATCCTATTAGAAAACCTATTAGATGAGGCCTCCATACAAGTGGGCAAGAATAAGTTCAAATTTTTGGTGGATTGCTAAAATCCAAGTATGGGCTGGCAGAAGAGACTAAAAGTCTTCTGGGACCTGCAGACCCAGGAGAGTTCACACCTGCTCTTCTACAAGGACATCACTGGGTGCTCCTAGAGAAGGACTCAGGGGCCAGAACTGGGGTGCAGGGTAACTGCCGTCAAGGGTGCAGGCCTGGAGAAGGGGATGTGATGCTATTGGGAAAACACAGAGCTCTTTACAGTAGCTTCTTCCTTAAAGGAATAAAGGCTTTGAATTACTGGGGTTATGCAGCAAATTCTGTCATGCAGGGGTGCAGATAAAGACCCTCTGCATTTCAGGGAAGAGTAAAAGAATAAAGACCCTTTCCCTATGGGGAGACACAGGCCACCGTGATGGGCCCAGACTACTAAAGGTTTCCTAAGGTTGGGGAGGGGTCATCACCGAGCGAGTCTCACCCCTTGTAGAGCAAAGACGATGACCAAGATAAAGAGAGATACTCCATTAGTATAAAGAGGTCAATTCACTGAGGAGACATAACAATCCTACATTAGAGTTTCACCAGAGCTTCTAAGTACAAGAAGCAAAAAGTGATAGAAAGGAAAGGAAAAGGAAGGAAAGGAAAAGTAGACAAATTCACAATTCCAGGTAGAGATTTCCTCACTCTCCTCTCAGTAATCAATAAAATAAGTAGACAAAATCAGTACAGATGTAGAGGACCTGAATAACATGGTCAATCAACTTGGCCTGACTGATATTATGAAGCTCTGTATGAAACAAAAGTAAAAATATACACGCTTTCCAAATGCACACAAAACATTCACTAAAATGACCATGTGCTGAGCCAGAAACAAACCTCAACAAATTTAAAAGAATTTAAGGCATACAAACTGTGTTATAAGACTGTACAAAATTAAACTAGTAATGAATACAAAAAGATGTCTGGAATATTGCTAACTATATGGAAACTAAGAAAACCAGGTGTAAAGAACACATAGCTCAAAGAGGAAGTCATAATGGAATATAGAAGATACTTAAAAAAAAAGAAGATATTTTTTAATTGAATGAAAATGACAAAAAAATATGTGGGCTTTAGCTGAAGTAATGATCAAAGGGAAATTCATAGGACTAAATGCTTATTATATTAGAAACAAAGAAAAATATCAAATCAATAATCTAAGTTGGTTATTAATAATCTTAAGAAACCAGAAAAATAAGAGCTAATTAAATGCCAAGCCAGCAGGCAGAAAAAAGCTAATAAAGATTAAAGCAAAAAAATTTTTTTTAATTATGGAAAAAAGTCAATAGTACCAGAAATCTGTTGTTTGAAAGATCATTACAATTGATAAACCTCTAGGCAGAACAAGATAAAAAAAAGATACAAGTTATTCACATCAGGAATTAAACAGAGATATTAATAATATAGATATTAAATATATTAAAAAGATGATGAAAGAATATTCTAAACAAGACCTCAAAATTCAACTTAGATAAAACTGACATCTTTTTGAAGACAAAAATTATCAAAGTTCATCCCCTCCCCGGAAAAAAAAAGATAACCTGAATAAGGTCTATGTTAATCAAAGAAAATGAATGTGTAGTTAGAAGTCTGACAATAACCACAACAAAATCAACAAAAACCTATAGGTCTCAGGTAACTTTACAAGTGAACGTTACCAAACATGTAGATGGAGAATAATACCAATTAGATAGAAATCGATCCATGAAATAGAATAGGAGGAGGGAATATTTCTCAATTCATTTCATAAGGCATTATCTTGACATCAAAACCAGGTGAAAACATTAAAAGAAAACTATAGACCAATACCCATCATGAACACAAGATTTAAAATTCTCAACTGATATTAGCAAATCAAACCCAGCAGTATATTAAGAACATATCATGACTAAGTAGTATATATACAGGGAATGCAAGGCTGGCTCAACATTGAAAACAATCAATATAATTCCCTATGTACACAAACTAAAGAAGATAAAGTGTATAGTCACCTCAGAAACTAGAAAAACATTTGACAAAATACAGCATCATTATGATAGAAGCATTCAACAAACTCAAGAGAGAGGGAACCTCCTCAGCTTGATAAAAGGATCTAGAGGAAATTTATAGCTAACTTTATACTTGGTTGCAAGAGACTAAATGTTTTCCCATTAAGATTGAGGACAAGACAAAGGTATCTGTTCTCATTACAATGGCCCTCCTGTATCTGTGGGGGACATGTTCCAACACCTCCAGTGGATGCCTGAAACTGCAGATATTACCAAACCTTCTATATACTACAGGGTTTTTTTCCTACACATGCATACTTACGGTAAATTTTAATTTATAAATTAGGTACAGTAAGAGATTAACAACAATAACTGATAATAAAACAGAACAACTATAACATTACACTATAATAAAAGTTATGTGAAAGTGGTGTTTCTCCCAAAATAGCTACTGTACAAATTTAATGCCTTTTTGATCTTAACTAAGTGCTTACACACTTAAGCTGTAACTTTTGCAGTCTGAGGTGCGACAGCAAAACTAGCACAATTTTTTCTTTCTTTCTTTACAATTTTATGACTAGAATATTCATTCTTACCATAGATCTTAGCAACATCAGCATGATTTTTTTTTCTTTCCTTATTAAGCCAAGACTTTTTACCTTTTCACTTAAAGGAAACAACTTACAACTTCTCTTTGGTATATCTGAATTGCCAGCATCACCACACTTGCATTTGGGGGCCATTATTAAGTCAAATAAGGGTTACTTAAACACAAGCACTGCAATACCCAGAGTTGATCTGATAACCCAGACAGCTACTAGGTAACTAATTGGCAGGATACACTGGACAAAGGAATGATTCACATCCTGGGTAGGACAGTGTGAGATTTCATCATGCTACACAGAACAGTATGCCATTTAAAACCTATGAATCGTTTATTTCTCGAATTTTCCATTTAATATATTCAGAACACACTTGACCAAGGGTAACTGAAACACAGAAAGCAAAACTATGGACAAGGAGGAACTACTATATTTGTTAGCTTTCATAGTATTGTGGAATCATGGTAGTAAGATACTGTCGTTCTAAGTACTATAGTTCTGAGCTGTGAAATATAGCAATAAAGAGAAATAAAGAATATACAGACTGAAAAGAGGAAATTAAACTGCACCTGTTCACAGATAACATGATTGTCTACATAGAAAATCTCTAATAATTCACAAAAATGCTCCAAGAAATAAGTGAGCCTAGTGAAGTGACAAAAAATTGTACTTCTATAAACTAGCAACGAACAATTAGAATTTGAAATTTTAAAAACAGTATGAATTAAAATAACAAAACCTCACAATATTTATGTATAAATCTAACAAAATATGAGCAATGTCCTTACCCTGAAAACTACAAAATGCTAATGAAAAAAATCAAAGATCTAAATGAATCAATAGAAGTATCACGTTCATGGACTTGCAGTCCATATTGTTAAGATATCCATTTCCCCAAAACACTCTTTATGATTAAAACAATGCAAGTCAAAGCCCCTGTAAAATACTTTATAGAAATCAACATGTTGATTACTAAAATTTATAGGAAAAAGCAAAGGAGCTAGAATTGCCAAAAATACTTTTGAAAAAAGGACAATATTACAGAACTTACCCTCTCTGATTTTAAGACATACTATAAAGCTACAATAATCATGACAGTGTGGTATTTGCAAAAGGATAGACCCATTAATCAATGAGACAGAGTCAAGAGTCTAGAGACAGATCCACATATATGTGGTCAATAAATCATGACAAAAGTACAAAGGTAAATAAATGGAGAAAGAATAACCTTTCCACAAATGATGCAGAAACAACTGGATACCTATATGTAAAAAACAAATCTTGACCTGTAGTTTGTACCATGTAAATATAGTAACTAAAAATGGATCATAGACTTAAATCTAAAACCTACAACTATGCAACTTCTAGAAGAAAACACAGGAGAAAGTCTTTTTGATCTTATGTTAAACAAAGATTTCTTAGATATGATACCAAAAGAAAAATTTGATAAACTGGACTTCATCAAAATTGAAAAATATTGCCCTTCAAAATATATGATGTTAATAAAAAGAAAAGGCAAGCTACAGACTGGGCTAAAATATTTACAAAACACATTTGTGATCAACAACTTGTATCCAGATTATGTAAAGAACTCTCAAACTCAATCAACATAAATCAAATAACCCAATTAAAAATGGGCAAACAATTTGAACAGCCACTTCACCAAAGATGTATGAATTTCAATAAGCATATGAAAAGGTGGTCAACATCATTAGTCATTAGGCAAATGCAAACTAAGGCCATAATGAAATATCACTACACACCTATTGGAATGGTAAAAATTAAAACAAAAACAACATAATTCTGACAATGTCAAGTCCTGGTAAGCATGTAGAACAACTGGACCTTTCAGATGTTGTTGACTACAATGCAAAGAAGGGCCAGCAGCCACTTGGGAAAACAGTTTTGACAGTTTCTTACTGAATTAAACATACACTTCTCATGAGACCCAGCAATCAAACTCCCAGGTATTTGCCTCCCAAAAATGGAAATGTATAGCCAGGAATAAGTTTCATATTCCCACAAAAACTGTACACTAATGTTAACAGCAACTTTATTCATAATCACCAAAATTTGGAGACAACACAAATGTCTCCCAACTCCCAAATGGATAAACAAATTGTGGTATACCCATACAATGGAATACTAGTCAGCAAGGAAAAAGATTGAACTGTTATGTGTAACACACAGATACATATCATGTGCATTATAATAAACAAAAAAGCCAGATTTCAAACTATATATTCCATTTGTATTATTCCATTT
This sequence comes from Camelus dromedarius, assembly GCF_036321535.1. NCBI lineage: Eukaryota > Metazoa > Chordata > Mammalia > Artiodactyla > Camelidae > Camelus > Camelus dromedarius. Next base: position 29,081,799 of record NC_087443.1, read on the forward strand.
GTTTCTCAAAAGGGCAAAATTTTAGGAACAGAAATCCAATCAGTACTGCCAGGAACTGAGGATAGTGGGATTGATTGACCTCAAAGGGGCAGGAAGTAATCTGTCAGAAGATATAACTGTTCTTTATGTTGACTGTGGTAGCAATTACCATATTGTACATGCTTGTCCAGACTTATGGGACTCAACACTAAAATGGGTGAGTTTTACTATATGTAAATCATTCCTCAATAAATCTGACTTTTAAATAAATCTCTACTTTATATATGTCTTAGAAAGATATCCACTAAGTGAGAAAAGATACCAGAAAAGTAATCTGAATTGTGTCTTCCCATTTATGTGAAAAACTGCATAGGGAGGTAGGAGGGTTAGCATGTAGGCATAAAATCTTGAATTATTTTACTAGTAGTTACTTCTGTTAAGATGAGCATTTAACATGTAGTATTTTTGTATGAAAAATAGCTTCTAAAATGATTGATTAGATATGGAAATGTTACATTCCTTTAAAATTTTCTGAACACTTACTTAAAATCTCAGTACTTCTCTCATGGACCTTTAATAATTTTTGGACTGGTACCAGTCCATGGACAACTTGCATAGATAATTTCCTAGAATAAAGATGCAATATATATTTTAAAAATTAAACAGTTACAAATTAGCAGTATTACAGTATGTAATATATAATAACATGCACTTTATTAACCTATTCCCTTTCTGTACACAGTGTTCCTCAGTAATAAAAGGAGATTGTAAATGAATATGTAACATATAATTCTATTATTGTTTCATAAATAAATTATCTTTCATATGTATTTACAGAAAATATTCTGGCAATTAAAACATCAAAATATGACTAACAATTATTTCTAGGTAGGCTTATTGTATTTAAGTATCACTTCATTTCTTGGTATTTATTTTCTAATTTATTATAATTATACAATGGGGAACAAAAAGGTCTCTACTTAGTAAGTCAAGGGAACGAGGTATTTGGAATCCATCTTCCCATTTCAGAGGCCAAGTTCATCAAAGACCTATAGGTCCTTTCACAATATGCCAGTAGGACTTCCTGGGATGCCAAATTCTCGACCACATCTTCCAGAAAGCACTGCTCCTTTCAAAGTCTTCTTTACTACACTCCTACCATGTATGCAGTATTACACCAGATATTACAGAGGGTGCAAAAATACATGAGACAGCCCGTGGCTTCAAAGACCTCTGGGCATTTTAGGGGTGACATGGGGAGGGAGGTTGAGGTATCCAGAGACTCTGTGGGAGAAGGAAACCCAGGATGAGCCATCAATATTGTTAAAGTCAGTGAGAGGCTGGGAGAGGTGAAGCTGTCCTAGGAACAGGGACCAGAGGGAGCCAAAGCTGCAGGTCGGGGAATATGAGACCTCAGTCCATTGTGACTCTGATGCAGGTGCCTCAGTGGAGCTGGGTTGGAAAGATCAGTTGAGGCCATATCACAAGGAGCAGTAAGGGCTCAGATGAGGAGTTTGGGCTTGTGGGCACTGGGAAGCCACTGGAGATGTATGTAGGGAAGACAGACCCACCAGAGCCATGTGAAGTCGCACTTCGGTTGGCTGTGTGGGTAGCACTGTGTAGAGTCCTGGGGCTGGTCCAGGGAAAATCTGGAGGTGGTGGACCAGTTATCTGAAGGGAGGGTAAGTAGGATTTTAACAGGGGCAGGATAAATGGAAAGAGGAGAACACAAGGGGATGCCCTGTAAGGTATCAGCCATTCAAACATCACGACTGAGTATAGATAAACAATGACAAAGGAAGGAGAGGAAAAAAGTGACTCAAAGTTTGAGGTGCAGGTGAGACATTGAGGAGACATGGAGAATAATGCTCAAGGGACCTAACAAATGAGGAGTGATGTGGGAGAAATGGTATCACAGACAGAGTGCTGTGGGTGACAGAAAATACAGCCGGCTTTCTAGGGGCACCAGGAGAAGTTTCTTTAAATATTGGAGGGGAGTCTTAAAAGGCCTATCTCAGGAGTAAGCGGTCAATATTTTAGGCCACGGGCAAGATTTGGATGGATACGGGCAGTGAGGAAGTTTGCCGGTGGAGAAGGGGGTCACCTGCACAGTTTATGTTGAAAGAGGAGATAACACTCACCAAGAGAGAACCAAGCGAGACCAGGGCCGGAGGGGAAGGGCAGCAGAGGCAGGCGAACAAGGGAGGCTCCTGGATGTCTGTGTGAACGAGTGGAAGGCAGACGAGACTCAACAGAGAGGCTGAGAGGTGTTTGGGGAGGTGGAGGTCATAAGAATAATGCAAGGACAGGTAAGCAGAAGAAAGCTCCAGTCGATGGCAGACAAATACACTGGGACCAAGGAGAGACTATATGAGGTTCTTTGGAACTTGGATGTGGCCCTGGGGAGAGCTGTGTCTATACAGCACCGGGGAAAGAAGTCAGGTGAGTTCTAGGACCCTGGGTGTGATGTGAGAGGTACAGGGGTTAGGGTGAGGCTTTTTAAGTAAGGCACTGAAGACCAGAGTGAGGCGGAAGAGAAGATGGAGGAGGAAGAAGAAGAGGTGGAGGTGGGAGAAGGGATGAGCTTGGAGGAGGGATGATAGCAAAGTTAGGAAAAGCTTTCTTTTCTTTTATTTGAAAGAATCTATGAAACTTCATCTTTCAAGTAGGAGAAAGGGTCAGTGGTAAGGGGAAAGAGATGTTAAGGGCTGGAGTGATTGTGTCCAGGAGGAAGACAAGGTTGCTGGCAAATGCAAATGGTTGATGGAGGGGAGGGAGCGGATATCTCATCTCAACTAAAGCAAAAGTTCTCAGACTTTCTCAGTTCATGGTGTCCTTAGTGTCTCAGTAGTGTTTTTTTAATGGAGAGCTCATAGACCAAAAGAAATAGCTAACAGTTTCATTTTATGGAACAATTTAGTATGTATTTATATACTAACAATTTAATCCATTTGACAAAGATAACTCACATAGATTGAGAGAAAACATTTTCATCCTGTTCTGCAAGGCTCACATTTACTAAGGGGGTGTGTGCACCTGTTGGGCCCTGAACAACTCCCCAAACCTTGGAATCATTTTCACTGGACACTGCCACTTCCATCTCCTGTTCCATACTGATTTGACACTGCACTCACTGTTCGTCATAGCGACAGACACCAAAATGCAGCTTTGAAACTTTGCACGATATTATCCAAAGATACGGAGCATGATCTCACACTGAACCTGTGAATTATCTCAGTGGGCAGTTCACACAGTGTCTGACTCACGTTGCACTTTGCCGTGCTGCCTTCAAACATTTAAAACATCCAATAGCATCCCTGTGACTTTACTATGGCACTCTAGGGAGCCGTAGCACAGTTTGGGAATGACAGGGCTATGGGGTGGGGGTGGGTGGAATAAGAATAAGAACGAATGAATGAATGGAGGGCTCCTAAGATGGAGAGGATGGATACTGAGAAGACTAAGAAAAGCAGGCATCTGGGCCATCACCTAGTAGTTTTCCATTGTAGCAGCCTTTACCCTACTAATTTACTTTTGAAATGAGGATTCATGAGCCAGAAAGGTGTCCCAAGCAGGTCCCTCACTGTATAGCTGATATAACTTAATGCAATTTCAGGGTTACCAGTTCTTTCCACCCCAGCTTACCTGCAGGGTGTGAAAGTCCTCAACTAATTTGCCACATGACTCATTAACCAGGGGAAATCATTTAAGTGAACACTGGCTAAACATTGACCAAGGTCGCCATTTAACCTTCAAGGAAAAATGACCCTTGACCACCTGCATACAGCCAAATTGTGCCACGAGCCCCAGAAATGCCAACACCCCACTTCTGAAATATGTTCTAGGCTTGCTTGGCTCGAGGCCTAGAGAGGCCACAGAAGAGTCAGAAGCCAGTGAGAGGGGAGGGAGGGTGGGATGCAGGGAGTTGGAGGGGGGAGGTGCATGGCAAGGAGGGAGCCCCAGGAAGGCAGCCACCCCCCAGAGCAGGATGAGCAGGACGAGCTCCCCTCCTCAGTGTCTGCTAGTTAGCTGCCCATGGCCACCAGGGTGAGAAGGGGGCACACAAACGCCCTAACACCCACCTCCCACTTAACTTAGACCTCAGCTTCTCCGGGACACCCCATCTACTCTTCATTCCTTCAACTAAAGGCATGGAGGGGACGTAGACAAAGTTCAGAGAAGAGGTCAAAGAGAAGTGAACTAGCCTTTCTGAAGAAAGATTAACAGAGTCCAAAAAGGCAGCCATAGGTAATTTCAAAGGTTTTACACAGACACACACACACACACACACACAGGCAGCACATTTCCTTCAGGGGACACATCATGCACTAAAGCAGGGACAGTTTGGGGTGGGCTTAATACCAAAGTGAAGGCTCCCTTGCCTCTTCCAGCTTCTGGTGGCCCCAGGCACTCTTTGGCTTGTGACTGCTTCACTCCAATCCCTGCTTCCATCTTCATGTCTCTGCATCCCCATCTTCCTCTCCTCCTTTCTCTGATAAAGATATCTTAACTGCATTTAGGGCCCACCCTAATCCAGCACGAGCTCATCTCCACTCTTATGCCAACTGACATGGACAGTTCAGTAATGTCAAGCCCATTTACACTGTTGCACAGCCAGTCATTCCCTCCTCCCCCAAGTCACTGGTAACCACCATTCTACTTTCTGTTCCTACAGATTTGACTACTCTAGGTACCTCATATAAGTCTAATCACACGGTATTTGTCATTTTGTGACTGGCTTATTTCACTTGATACAATGTCTTCAAGGATCATCCGAGTTATACCATGTGTCAGGATTTTCTTCCTTTCTAAGGCTTAATAATATTCCATTGCATGTATATACCACATTTTATTTATTCATTCATCCATCATTGGACAGCTGGATGGCTTCCACCTTCTGGCTATTGTGAATAACACTGTTATGAACATGGGTGTACAGATATCTTTTTGAGAATCTGCTTCTGATTCTTGGGGGATAGATAAACCCAGAAGTGGAATTGCTGGATCATACTACCATGCTATTTTTAATTTGTTGAACCATCATGCTGCTTTCCATAGCATTTTGCATTCCCATCCAGAATGCACAAAGATTCCAATTTCTCCACATCCTCTTAACCTCTCTTTTATACTGCTGCCCATAAGCAACTTCACAATGGAATGGCTGCTAAATTAACCATACATCCTCGAACCAAACCTAGCCGAGGCGAGACTGGCTTCACATCAGCTGCCAGACACCAATCCATAGCAAGACAGAGCTGTTGCTTAAGAAAACAAGTTCATCCTCTGATGCAGGGAGGCTTTCCAGGCAACCAGGTCTGGGGCCCCGCCATGGGGAGGGGCTGCCCTCAACTCAGGGATGCTCCTCGTTACCTTGGCAGAGTCTAGCACGAGCCCACGCACACCTCCCCAGATATCTCATGACCTCCCTCCACCCCCAGCATTCAGTTTATTTTCCATCGCTGACATTTGCAGTGACTACACTGAAAAGCTGTGTCAATCGCTTCTTTGTCTAAGGGAAGGCCATTTATCATTTGCTGTTTTCTCAATCTGAAAACATCATAACCAACCCGTGGGCGTTGGCTCACATTACACTCTGTAATTTCAGTTAGTGAGTTAATGGGAAAGGCGCATTAACATTCTGTTTGTGGTTTCAAATACATATTTACACAGTTTGACTTTGCATATCCCCAAACTTATAATTTATTCATCATTATGTTCCCTATTTTCGACTCTTAAGCATTAACTGCCCTCATTTAGGTGATGAAAGACAGGGAGGCTAGCGATGGTGGTTCCGCACACACGGAAAGCCGACCATCTCCCAGCAGAACGGAGCACGCCCGCTCGGTGGTTGGGGAAAAAAAAATCTCCCATTTGGCCGAAATCTCCAAGTTAATGGGTTCATGCAGAGCTATTGCCTCCAAACATAACAGACAAGGATGACTGAGCAGGAGCCTTGTGTCAACTCTACCATTTTATGTCTGGGGCCAGACAGAGCCACGACGCTGACCGTGCATACCAAGAGCTCAGATTCCCACCCAGAGGGGTTGTTGAAGATGCCAGGACTCTGGTAAACTTCCTGCTCCATCTTCCTATTGGTTTCTTATAAAATGTCTTCATTTTTTCTTACCAATGCATTTAACTTCAACTCATTCTTAAAGCACACGTTTTCCTGTATTTCCACTGACAGCTGAATAAAGGAAGGAAGCATTGCCCAGTGGAAAGGATGCAGACTTCGGGCCAGACAGACCTAGGTTCACACCCCAGCTCTGCCATTTACCAGCCTAGGAACGTGGGGGAGTCACTGAAATTCTGAGAGTCTCAGTGACTTCACCCCTAACAGGAGGGAGATAAAAGCCACCTTGTGAGCAATGGTCAATAATTACAGTACACGTGCTCCACGCCAGGGCATAGCACTCTACACGGTAGGGCCCACCTGGCCCCACTACAGTCCTGCGTAGAGAATGCCAAGTCTTCTTCACCTATGGCCTCAGTGTCTCACTCAATGACTTCCAGAGAGTAGGAACTTAATAAAAGCTCAGTGCATGTTGAATTAATCACAGGGACAGAAGAATTGTCATATCTAACTAATGAGGACAATCAGGGAGAATTTGGTTTAGAAAGAGAGTCAAAGACTGAGGAAGGATCCCATCAGAATCAATAGAATCACAATGAAGATAAATAAAAACACTAGTTCATTTTATTCCAGACTGTGAGAAGGACGAAGGGAATCCTGAAGCTTGAGTGGAGACGTACATTTTAGGATGACAGAATTATTTGATTGACCTTGTAAACTCATTTCCCTCTGACTTGGTGCAGACTGAAAAGATTAGCACATTCCAAAAAAAGGTTTATGTCAACTCACCAATGATAGACCCATAAGGAATTAATTGGGCATTTACAAAATAAGTAATTAGGAAATAAATTGGATGCCCACCAGACTTCCCTTTTGAAGCTCTGCCTTCCCTTCCCTCCTGCCTGGCTTCCCCTTCAGAAATGGTGTGTCAGTTCCTAGTTCACATTCCATCCCCCTGGGGCTTTCCTGCTTGCTGGAAACCAGTTAAAACCCTACCCTCAAAGTCTCAAGATACAGTCACTTCAAAGAGTAGACAAATTTTAATAGAACCCACCTAGAAAGAAACGAATCCACCCTGAAACAGAGGAACAAAGCTTTGTAGGGAAGAGGAAGGTACTCTGGGTAAGGGAACTCCTCCTCATTTTGGTCATGCAGTCACATCCTATTCCAGAGACAGAGAAGATGGCTTTGGAAGGAACAGAACTATGACCTCTCTGTTGTAACCCTGTCGCCCAGCCTAAGCTAGATGACAGCAGGAATGGGTCAGTCTCTTTTCCGTCAGGCTTCAGTGCCACTGTGGGACAGCTCTGATAGTTAGAGTTCCTTCCATACTCTCAAACACTGGGCAAATCAGAGTCTGTGTCATTGCGCAGTGGTGTGATGATCCCTGGCTTACCTTTTCTCTCCTTTTGGGCTTTGACCTGGGTCTGTGTGTCCTGGGCTCATTGGTCCTGTTTCTGGCCTCTGGAGTGGGACAGCAGATGGTGATGCCCTCTCCCCTTGACGCCCTTCAGATACTGAACCCAGCCCTTCTAGCATCCCCCTAAGTTATTTTTTTCCAGGCTAAATGTCTCTAGCTCTTTCTACAGTTGCTCTGCTGACCTAGCTTTGGCAGTGCCCATTCATCCCCCTAAAAAGACCCTATATGACTGACTTTTCATAGTAGATGGGGATTTTTTTTAACCTCCCTTGGGACCATCACCAGGATAGGGTATGAGACGCAAATGCTCATCCTATATGGAAGTTTAAAAAAAAATATGAGGGCATACAATTAGTGTCAGAGCCTCCAGGAAGCTTAGAGAGAATCAAGTCCTCATTCTACTTTGTAGAGAGTTTGAAGGTCACAGAGCAAGTAAGTGGAAAAACCCAGTGGTGAGTTCCAGCCTTAAAACTCTCAAGGCAGAGCAATTAGTTCTGCTCTACACTGCTTCCTTGGATGAAGGTGACAGGAGAGAACACATCAGGTCCTAGTGATCACTTGGGCATCCCTATGTAATTCCTCCACCTGACACTGGGGCGCACTGGCACACCACCCACCCCCCAGGAAGATCTGAACGCCCGCCAATGCTGGGGATGATTTACAGGGCCTGGGAGATGATTTTCCAAGAAAACACTCCATATAATTGGCCTTTGGTATCTCTCCTCGGTGGTGATTTATATGTCTAGGACAAGCCAAAGAACATCTCTCCCACCTCTGCAAAGCCTCCGGTCGCTGGCCCTCAGAGTTCAGCAAGTTTCTGGCCAGAGAATGTTCTTCCTCTCCACCCACTCAGCCTTTTTTTCTGTGGTTTGCAATCTCATTTGCTAAATATACTAAGATGCCCTGTACACAGCGGTCAGCAGTTCCATCGTGTGCCTGACTTCCTTTGGCTGGGAGCATCACTCATAAATCCTCGTGCTGGCAGCTGCCATCCATTTATATCCATGACCCCCCAGGACTGAAAGTTCAAGTTCTTCCATGGCGACGCCTTCTTCATTCAGGACCTTCCATGAGAGTAGAGCCCCCATCCCTTCATCCCCACACTCAAGTACCTAGCAGGGTGGTAGGCGCAGAGAAGGCACTCAGTGAATACTTAATGGAATGGAATGCTTAAAAATATTTAGGGAGTTACTTTTAAGCCTGGCCACTTATTCCTGAGTGCTGAGTGACAATGGCAGGCCAAAGCTAAATGACCCAGATGCAAACCCAGATGATGAGTAGGATGAAGCACATTTTGAGTGCAGGAAGCCAGGGCTTGCTGAAGAAACAAGCAGCAGAAAGTTTCCCAGCCTTGCAAAGAGCTTCAGGCTTTTACTGCTTCCTACTAGCCCCATTGACAGAGTTATGGTCAAGCAGCCCCTGCAGGATTTCCTGAAAGGTGAGGATCTCCCACTGAGGGAAAGGTAGAAGAAAGAGGGGGACAGACAAGAGCAGGACACTTTCGAGAAGGTTTGGAAGGACGTGCTGGTTAAACTTCCCCTGCCGAGCAGACCTCACTGGCAGTGACATGCTCTGAACTCAGGCAGGGCTGGGCTTTCCTGAGAAGACGGGGCGGGGTGGGGGCTGGAAGAAAATGAGAATGAGTGCTTACTGGCCCCCAGTAGGGAAGTTTGGCTTAATATAGGTCAAGGGAAGCCTTTGAGAAGACTGAAAAATGAGGGGCAGGCAGAGTGGAGGAGGAGTGGGGGGGGGATGGACAAAATCAGTTACTGACTCCCAGGGGTGGGAAGAGCAGCTAGGGACAGATGCCCACATTTCCTGTCTGCAGACAGGCTATCTTCTGGTGAAATCTAGGCAGGGCAGGGGAGAGAGCCAGGATCACTAGGAAAGATGGCAGATGTTTGGGATACAGACAAATGAACGCCTGGAGCCAAGTCGTACCCTGCAGACAGAGGGGTCTCCCCTGCAGGACCTTCTTCCCTTGGCTACCCCTGGAAAGCACATCAACAAGATGGCAGGTGACAGGACAGAGAGTTGATCTCCAAGGACACAGGGTGGTGGTGAAGCAAAGAGAAAGCAAAATTTCACCGCCTCTGTGGGCTGGGAGTCATGGGGCAGTCAAGCGGCCCTGCCTCCACCCCCGACCCAGCAAGGCCATTCTTCAGGAGTGCATGCGTGGGGCGAGCAGACTTGTTCTTGGCTAGCTAAAGAGGCTTTCTCCTCCCAGCTGCTCCAGGGGACTGTGGAAAACACAGTGCAAGATTGCATTACCAATTTCTGTTGGCCTAACACAATGAAAACCCATATCTAATTTGCTGTCCACTATCCCCCAGGTCCCCTTCAGCATTTACTGCTTTCCAAATATCTTCCTCCCATTGAATATCTGTGTTTCAGATTATTTGTCCCCAGATGTATTAGGATGCATTTACTGCAGCTGAATCTCATCTAGTGATTTCCTGTCCATATGCCTGACAGCTCCAGGTCCCTTTATGTCATATCTCTGTCATTGGTGGGGCTTGTAATGCCTCTCCATTTAGGACAACATACAGATTTAATTAGCATATACTTTACAACCGTTTCTAAGTTATTAGCAAGGATGCAGAACACAACAGACACAACAATCCCTTGGGACCCTGTGCCTCTGAATCACATTACATGGCTCTCTCCAACGCCACAATGAAGTGGTCCATTCAGCACACCGAAAGAGCTTTTGCCAAATTCCTTTAATTATGAAATAGGCAAAAGGAACCTTGGTTGAGTATAATGAAAATTACATTGAACGAGGACCTAGGAGAAACAGATTCCAGTCTCAGCTCTGCTAAGAGCTATGAACTGTATGTATAAGCCTCTTCTGTGTTCATCTAGTTAGTAGTGAATGTATTTAGTTAGTAGTGAATATGTTTGCTATTAGTCCTCAAAAGATTTGAGGAAGAATTAATAATTCTGATAATAACAATGCTAACAATTGTTCATTTTTTTACATTCGTATTGAAGTATAGTTGATTTACAATATTATATTAGTTTCAGGTATATAGCAAAGTGATACAGTCATGTATATATGTATACATATATTCAGTTATATATATATGTGTGTGTATATATATATTCAGATTCTTTTCCATTATAGGTTATTTTAAGATATTAAATATAATTCCCTGTGCTATACAGTAAATCCTTTTTGTTTATTTATTTTATTTATAGTATTGTGTATCTGTTAATCCCAAACTCCTCTTTATCTCTCCCCCCACCCCTTCCCCTTTGGTAACCACAAGTTTGTTTTCTATGTCTGTGAGTCTGTTTCTGTTTTGGCAGTAAATTCATCTGTATTATTCTTTTTAGATTCCATATAAAAGTGATACCATGTAATATTCCTCCTTCTCTGTATGAGTTACTTCACTTAATATGATATTCTCTAGATCCATCCATGTTGCTGCAAATGGCAATATTTCATTCTTCTTTATGTAAGAATTTTATTGAAATGTCTATCTTAGAATGGAATTTCTGGGTCAGAGGGTGTGAGTATCTTAATTCAACTCAATAGCGCCCGCCTGTACTCCTACTAGCAGTGCATGGGGGTTCCTATAACCCTGCATCCCATCAACATTTACCATTATCTGGTTTTTAGTTGTTCTAATCTAATAGGTGCAAATTTAAAATGTATTCTTATATTATTTTATATTTCTCTGATTTCTAACACATCTGATCTCATTTAGCTTTGTTTCTTGTAACTACTCCATACATATTTGCTAAACCAGTTCTAGGTGAGCAATCAACAGCTAATGGAAAATGCTAGCCAGGTTTTCTTTCAGTTGCTGCGAAGCCTGCCTAGCTCTGGCTCATCACACCAGAAATCCATGAGCAAAGGCACTGACTATAATTGAAACAAATAAAAGAGAATGAAATTCGGCCATTTGCAGCAATGTGGATGGACCTAGGGAACATGTTGAGTGAAATAAGTCAGAGAAAGACAAATACCACATGATATCACTTATATGTAGAATCTGAAAAATAATACAAACAATTGTATATCGCAAAACAGAAACAGACCCATAGATAAAGAAAACCAACTATGAGAAAGGAGAGGCAAGGGAGTAGGGACTAGCTAGGGGTATGAGACTAAGAGATACAAACTACTATGTATAAAACAGATAAGCAACAAGGATATATTATACAGCATAGAGAATTATAGCCTTTATCTTGTAATAACTTTTAATGGAGTATAATCTGTAAAAGTACTGAATCACAAAGCTATACACTTGAAAGTAGTATAACACTGTATATCAACTATACTTCAGTAAAAATTTTTAATAAAGATAAAAATTAAAAAACAAAATAAAACATAAGCATACTCTGACTTGCCAAAGGCTTTCAGAAGAGGCATTTGCTTCTGAGTGCACAGCCAGTTCTCCTCTCTGACTTGTGTAGATGGGACAAATGTTGCCCGGGGCACACTCATCCACACATCAGCCTGAATTAGCTAGTAAATCACAATGCAGTAGCTAATAACAGCCACAAAGCCTTTTGAGTTTTACAAGGTGTTTATAATGGGCAACTCATGATGATTTACGTGAAAAACATGAGTCAGCTCCAGAGACAAAGCTGATATGTGGACAGTGGCCTGGTGATGTGACCTCCAGCAAGCATCCAAATAAACTGTAGAATTTCCCTCTGGCCCGAGGCTGGCCACTGTCTCATAAACATATGTTTAGAGTACCACTTGATGGGAAAACTGAGTGCTGGTACATGCCAGGTCCTCCCTGGTGATTGGCTGGAGGTAATTAGCTCAGTGTAGCTCAATGTAGTGGAAGGTGATAAATACCAAGGATAGTTTAGGACCAGCCCTATGTTTGGCCCCATGAGATACAACAGAAGATGTAGTAGATACATTTCCTGTTGAGAAAGCAAGATGGATATATGCAAATACTAGAAAATATAATATGGTTTGCAGGAGACTAGTTAACAGAAGTTCTGGGGTATAGAAATGACTCAGACCCCAATTCCATGAGAGGGTTTCATAAAGAACAAGGTCTGAGTTGGGCCACGGAGGATGGGAAGAATTAATGAGAGGAGGAGGGAAGGAAAGATATTCTCTAGAAGGAGAATGAGTGAATGAGGATACAGGATCAGCAACAATAAAACAGCATCTCTATGTTGATGGAAAGGAAGGAGGAAGAAAAAGAAACACCTGAGACATGGACTGAGCCGGGCAAACTGAAAACTTACTGAAGAACAGTGGGAAATAAGATGAGAAATCACAATGCAAAAGTCACAGCTAGCATTGTATGACCACAGGTGCTGCACACAGAAGACTCTGTGCAGTGAAGTTCACAGAAGTCTTCACGAGGGCAGGACCAACCCAACTAGAAGAGATCAGCAGGATGAAGTCGGTTCCCTTCCGTTATCCCCATACCTGAAACAAGATGACTTATCCATAGCAGTTCTTAAGAGAGCCATCTGCACTATTACCAGATGACTACAGTTGAGTCATAGCCTGGTTTCTGTGTACTCTGATGTCCTGGGAGAAAATATTTTTATTCACTTTGCTCATTTTCTTATTTTCTTCCCATTGTTCTCAGGTCTTTCTCTTTGGTTTACATATTTTGACATCAAGACTTTTCTTTTCCTAATGAAATGTTGTCCCTATGGTGTCCATCTAATCGAAACCCTAACCTTTTTCCAAACTGCCCCAACTCATTGGAAACTTTACTAATGAAAGCCACTTATGACTCTTCACACAAGGACCCCTGCACACCTGAAGAGACCCTCTCCTCTGACTGGGTTGTGTTCTTTCCCTACTGAGTCCATGTGGGCAGCCCAGGGAGAGGCAGGAGACACATTTTTTGCCCACCCATCCAGAAGTGCACATAACTACAATGGTAATTCTCTCTGATTCCTCCTCCAGGAGCCAAGTCTAAAATAAAAAATCAATCTAAAAATACCCTTGAAAAACTGTGTCCATCTGACTCTAACAGAATGTGATTAATAAAAAGAGAATAAGAGTATAAAGTATATAGGTCAAATTGCTTAAATTATCCAATGTAGAGCATCCATACACTTCAGCAGTCACTCATAGGAAAAAAACGCATAGGTACCCAAGCACTGCAGAAGAGGTCAACGTATTAAGACAAAAGAAAAACTCAAGTTCCTCTTCCCTAGGAAGTGCCCCTGTGAAGGTTCAGACTCTGTTTCACTTGCTTCAGTTATATCTCAAAGCCTTCCAAGGAGCCTGATACACTTAGTAACTATAATATGGATGGATGGATGGATACACGGGTGGGAGAAGGAACTGAAAAAGCGAGTCTTGTAGGTAACTGGGTACAAACTTTGGAGAATGGGTGACAAAGAAAGTCCTCCACCAAGGATGAACCTGAGATCCCCTTTTGGCTGTTTGATGGGTTAAGCAGAAAGGGAAATACTTCTCCATATAAACTCTCTCACATCCTTGACAAATGTCTTTAATCACCTAGTGCTGGTTTTCCTCCTTCCAATGAATGATTCTCAAGAGCTGGGAATTTCTGGGGCCCAACTCCCAATATCAGAGTGGGAGGCAGAGTTGAGAGTTCTCCACACCTGGGCCAAGAATACTTGAGTCTACGTCCTGAGAAATAACCTAAATCACCTTATTTTCTGGCTTGATCATACCAGTCTTCAGTTTGGGAGATTCAGTTTTATTCCTCCAATATTGAGACTTTATCCATGTCTCTCTCCATCTAAACCTCTGGGTGCTTAGCAAAGCTAAAAAGTTCCCTATTTCCTGAGAAGCAGAGGCTCAATCAGCTTCTCTTGCCCTCATCACTATAAACTCTCTTTTTAAACAAGATTCCAGAAGAATCCCTCATCTTTAAACTCAAATGATAAGATCATAAATAAATGGTGACCTCTCAGTAAAGACGGAAAGCCATGACCTTGGAAACTCAACTTCCTTCCTTCTGGCATGATCATGTCCCTGATTGAGAAGAGCTCTGTCTCGGTGCATTTACAAAATATGAGTATTTTCCCTTCTCCTTAGTCATGGATAGTGTAAACTGCCATTAGCCATGACAAGAACAGAGGACCTGCCCTACAGGACAGGGCGTGCAGAAAGCCTGAGTACAATGTCATTTTCCTGTAACTTGAAGCTTTTCAGCTCTCTGGAGTACATCTCAAAATTTCACCCTGCTAGGGAGCTTGTTTTGAATAAAAGTGAAGGGAAATACAATTTTCCTCTTAAAACAGCTTCCAGTCATCATGAGTTCTAGGTATGAGACCAGTGGCCTGGTCTTGAAGCTGAAGCATGGTATGTGGAACCAGGACAATGACAAACTCATCTCCATCCCACTCTGCCCCTCTGGCTTCAGCCCTTCTCTTTAAGCCTATGGTTTGGGTGGGAACTTCTGACCTTGGGCTCCTCTTCTGCAGTTTACAAAAGCAAACACTGGTGGTCTGAAGATGGGAGTTGCTGTAAGCTGGACATACAAGAGCCAGTGTGATTCCCAGGCCACATCCCTGCCTCCCAGAAGGGTGGAGGGGAGTCATGGTGAAGTGAAGGACAAAGAAAAGGAAAGTGTGGTCCTAAACTAGGTCAAGTCAATAATAATAGTTCCATTAGCTGTAGAAAACAGTATGGAGATTCCCCAAAAGACTAGGAAAAGACTTACCATATGACCCAGGAATCCTGCTACTGGGCATATATTCAGAAGGAACACTACTTCAAAAAGACACCTGCACCCAATGTTCATAGCAGCACTATTTACAATAGCCAAGACATGGAAACAGCCTAAACGTCCATCAACAGATGACTGGACAAAGAAGATGCAGTGTATTTATACAATGGAATACTATTCAGCCATAAAAACTACAACATAATGCCAATTGTAGCAACATGGATGCTCCTGGAGAACATCATTCTAAGTGAAGTAAGCCAGAAAGAGAAAGAAAAATACCATATGAGATCGCTCATATGTGGAATTCAAAAAAAAAAAAAAACCCAAAACATAAATACAAAACAGAAACAGACTCACAGAATACAAACTTCTGGTTGTCAAGGGGGCGGGGGGTAGGAAGGGACAGATTGGGATTTCAAAACGTAGTCAATAGATAAACAAGATTATACTGTATAGCACAGGGAGATATATACAAGATCTTGTGGTAGCTTACAGAGCAAAAAATGTGACAATGAATATATATATATATGTTCATGTATAACTGAAAAATTGTGCTGTACACCGGAATTTGACACAACATTGTAAAATGATTATAACTCAATAAAAAATGTTAAAAAATAAAATAAAATAAAATAGGAAAAACAAACAAAAAAACAAAAAAACCCAATAGTTCCATTAGGCAGATTTGGGACCATTTGGAAGCTAACCACATAACCTGCTTTTCTTTCTATTCCTGGGCATAAATACAAAATACATCCACACACACCCCCCACCCCGTGTGTCTCTGTGTGTGTCTCTCTCTCTCTCTCTCTCTCTGTTTTTGCACATCAGAAAGCTGCACTGACTGGCCCTTGAGAAAACGGTAGACTACTCTGGGAGGTGTGGAGTGGTCTGGGGTCCATGGTGGCCCCTCTGCAAGAGCTGCCATTACCATTTTATGCCCAGTGAGGACACTTTACGGACAACCATGGAGTGTCTTTTCCTGAATAAGGTCTTCTCATCCTAAGTCCAGAAATCCTTAGAAGAGCTGAGCTATATATTGTATAATAGCAAAGTACTGGGCCAAGAGTTCTAATCTGATTTTCATTTCTCTCTGGAATACTCAGTGATTGCCATCACCTCTCCATCTTACTATTCCATATTTGTAAAACAAGGGACCACCTATTCTGCCTTTCTCTTAGGAGTGTATCAAGGATTAAATGAGATCATGTATATGAAAAAGCTTTCAAAATGAATTTCTGTCCATCTTCACTTTCAGGATTTTAAATTGAGAATAGTTAAAAAGAAGATAAAAACAGAAAAAGGAAAAGGAAGAAAGGGAAAAAGAGAGGGAGGGGAGGAGGGAGAGACAAAATTGTTTTGAGCCTTTGTTTTGTACCACATCTTGGGATTAATGCTTTATGTTATCATTTCCTTTAATTCTTTAATCCAACAATACTTATTTTATGAACCCCATTTTAAAGATGAGGTAACTGAGGCACTAATGTGTCCAAAGTGACCCAGCACCTGGAACAGCCAGGATCTGAATCCAGGTTGCCAAACCCTAATGCCTGGGTTTTCAGCATGGCCCTGTGGTATTCCCCCTGCAGCTCCAGAGGCCGGGAGCTTCAGGTACCTCTGCTGAACTCACAACCAACCCAGATGTCAGGCTGAGGATCTGCACAAGCAATCAGATCACAGGGAGACCCTCAGAGATCATCTAAGTCTCTTCATCCATTCTGGAAATGAGGAATCTGAGCCCTGGAGGGAGAGACTGCCCACGAGCACCCAGCAAGCTGACTGCTCGAGTGGAATTCACGCACGTGGGCTCAGAGGGACAGAGATGGGCTCCAAACACATTCACGTTTCTTTCTGGGACCCAAGGAGGGCTGCTGTGTTAGTGTGCTTGGACTGCCATAACAAAACACCCTCCTGGGCGGTTTAACCAAAGGAAATTCATCCTCTCAGTTCTTGAGGCTCAAAGTACAAGATCAAGGTGTCAGTGGGGCTGGTTTCTCCTGGGGCCTCTCTCTTTGGTTTGCAAACAGCTGCCTTCTTCCTGCCTCCTCATATGGTGGTCCCCCTGTGCACATACCCCTGGTGTCTCTCTGTGTGTCTGATCTCCTCTTCTTATAAAGACCAGTCATATTGGGTTAGGGCCCATCCTGACAGCCTCATTTTAATTCAGTCACCTCTTGAAAGGTGCTGTCTCCTAATATGGTTACATTCTGAGGTACAGGGAGTTAGGGCTTCACTGTGTGAACTTGGGCAGGGGGCCAGGATTCAGCCCCTAACAGCCGCATTTCCCAGACTCTCTTGCAGTAATGACTATTCATTTGACTGAGTTCTGGCCATTGAAATGGGGGCCTTAGTGATGTGTGTCACCTCAAAACCAGGCCCATACATTGTTTGCACACTTCTCCACGCTCCTGCTCTTGTTCCATCCATGGGCTGAATCCCATGAAGGACTCCAAGACCCAAGAAAAAGACAGAGCTATTAGATAGAAGAGATCCAGGTTGGTTACACACAGGATGCTCCTCAATCTCCATCCAGAAATCTTCAGTGGACTGTGAGGGACTACATCACAAGACTCAATGGCTATTTGTTACAGCAGTTAGCCTTTCCTGACTGATACACTCAGCTCCTCAACCAACAGTCTTTCCATTACATATCAAGGATCAGTGAATCTGACCCAAGAGGAGAAGGAAAACAGACTGACACCAGCTCCAAGGTCAATGAGCAACCCAGATGGGCTACAGACAAACGAGGGGGAGATGCACTGCCTCTTCTTGGGGGTACTGAGCATCTCTGTGAGCACAGCCCCCTGGAATCTCCTCTCCCAGACTCCCATGGGGTCTCCTGGGCCCTCCTCCTTACACAAGCTCATGATTGGGAGGGGGAGCTAGGATACACATGACAATGATCCCTTTCTTATTTAAACAGGCTATTTTTCTTCCCAATAAATGCTGCCTTTTTTTTTTCTGTCAGCTCAAATATTCCCCTTTGATAGAAACCTGAAAATAATTAGCCTTAATAGCTCTGCTGTGAATAATGCCGCACAAGGAGGAGGTAGATGTTAATAAGAACCTTCCACTCCAAAACTAAGTCACCTTCTCGGCCTCCCTTCCCCCAGAAGAAAAGTAACAAGAAAAAGATTATAGGTTTTGCACCACTTGGGAAGAAATGTATATTTGAAATAAATGTATGAAATCTTTTAAAAACAACACATGCTGAAAACTTCCTATTTAGTTTGATTTGCTTTCCAAATCACACAGACTGCACAGTTGTGTACAATCTTTAAACAAGTACAACCCCTGAGAAGTGTGGATAGATTTAAGAGAAATAAAAGCAAGATCAGCCAGCTTGTAATCTTCTTTTCTCTTTTTGCCTCCCCAAAGCTGCATTAAATTGCCTATTGAGAACAATAACATATTTGTGCTTTTATAGGTAGAATGATTGGTATTATGCGAAGATTTGGCTAAAAGTCTAAAGGCACATTCACACTGATCAGGATTGCACGCTGTTAATAATTTTCAAGCTGCTCTAGGGGACCCATGATTCCCTGGGACAACAACTTAGCAAGTCAGCGCATGCTTTGTGGGAGCTGCTGCAGATGCTGGACCATACCGACCAGAAAGACTTCACAAAGTCCATTCCCAAGAGAGCCTTGGAAATGTTAAGTGTCCACTTTGACCCACTTTTTGCCTCTGGCCTGGGTAGGTGCACTGACTCATCCAGGAGGGACTGCCAACTTGAAAATGGCACCTGGGCATTCTTGTATAGAGCCAAAAACTGTTCTTCTGCCCAGACCCTGTGATCCAATAAACCTAATGATCATTGGAGAATCATCCTAAGGAAACACAAACTCTCTCTCTCTCTCTCTCTCTCACACACACACACACACACACACACACACACACACACACACACACACACACACGACAACTAGCAGTACTTTATGCATAAGGTTAAAATCTAGAATCAGTGCGAAAATGATCAGGTAACTGATGGAACTTGTATTAGTTTGGTGAAGAAGTGTACAGTCCATAAAAAGCATACATTTGAAGATGACAAAGTAGCACAATAAAAATGTTAGGTAAAAAAGCAGAGCATTAAACACACACAAAATGCCTACAGAAAGGGATAAGGTTTGCAAGGAAACAGAGCAAACTGAAAAGGCACAGAGTTAGCATGTAGGGAATACAGTTGAAAGATTTCCTTTGTTAATTTCCCTTAATGGGATCATAACATTGTTTTTAAAAACATATAAAAACAAAATAAAACAAAACGAAATGGTCCCAGGGCCTTTTCATCTCTGACTACCACATGTAAGTCTAAGCCCTGAGATTCAAAGGCCAAGCTCAAACAAAACTGACAATTCCCCCTGTAGGAAATTGAGGAATTTCTTCCTCAGGAAGTTTGTGGAGGGTAGCCGTATTTAGTTGCCTGGAGAAAACACAATCAGACCATTGCCAGACTGGCTGTTTCCTCTGAGATACAGAAGAGCAAGTTGCACATAAGCAGCTAGAAACATGGAAAATGGGAAGCCTTACTTTGCAACAACGCCACAGAGAGATCTGTTTACACACACACACACACACACACACACAGAAGCATCACCGAAAGACCTGTGGTTGTGATGCAATACAGCTCACAAGAATAACTCTCATTTTCTATGAACTGGAAACCCAGGAGGCAGGAGGAGGCCGCACTGCACACGTCACTTCCACCTCCAGGAATAGCTAAGTGACGGTGGCCACCAGTGCAGCTCCTGCTCCCCCTGAACCAAATGTGTCTTCCTGCCATATCTGACATGTTCTCGTTCATTCTCTGTGAGGCTTACACTCATCTCTGGCTAAGTACCTTCTCTAAGTCCACCCTAGTGTTGTAAGAGAACGTCACCGCGACAAGGAGGGCTAATGATCTTGCCTAAATTACTTTTTCATTAAAGAATATTTTCAATAGAATCGCTTCTCATTATTGCGCACCTACGATGGGCCGGGCCCCGTGTGCATTTCCCTCTCATCATCACAACAAACCTGCATGGCAGGTGGTAATGTCTTCATGACACAGGCTGGGAAAACCAAATAGATGGAGTACCTTGGCCAAGGTCACACTCCTTTAAGTGGTGGAGAGGGATTAGAACCCAGCTCTCTGAGAAGCCAAGTCCAGGACTCTCCACACAACTATTCTGCCTCTTTGATACACTCGGGGGGGGGGGGGGGGGGACTCAGGCTGAACTGCTTTTGTGCAGGGGCTATAATTAGTTGTCCAGTCCCAGCTGCTTGTAGGGTAAACAACGTCTGAGAAACCCACAACGCTCTAAGTATTTATTACATTGCAACCCAGCTGCCAACTGTCTAACCATTTTAATAAAAAGCTATTTTCTAAGGTTTATGTTTTATTGCGTGTATGACTCCCTTATTGGTTAGCATTTTGGAGTTGTGGAAAAGGTTATGAATTTAGAAACTGGCTGCATTCATATCATATTTAAAACTTAATGCTATTTTATTAAAGACATATGGGCCTCCAAAGTACACATATTAAATGTCATGTAAGAAAAGTAGCAGTTTAAATCATGGTCAAATTCATTTTTGACGTGACTCCTGAGGCTTCCCAAGATCTGAACTATTTCTTTGTAAATCTGGCAGTTTAACCACACTCATAAATCACTTTCAAAGCATATTATTTCTTAATTTTACTGCATTAGAGACCGTTTGGCCTACACAGTGAGCTGTTTGTAGCAGTTATGTGAACAAAGTTGCACATTTCGTCATATAATGTGGAAAAGAAGAGGGGAGGGAAAGCAAAGGAGGCACCACTTTTCATTCCTTCATCTGCTTTACTTAATCTACCCATTTGTATCCAAGCAAACGCGATTCCTAGTGTTCAGATTAGGCCCCTGTCACCTCCAAGTGCAGAGGTCACTAGTTGGTAGTAAAGCTTTTCTGAATACAAGACAGAAAAAATAATTTGTAATTTCATCTTTTCCAAAACATCCCATGACTCAAAATTAAAATGAGTGCAGAAATCAGACTTTTTTTTTTTTTTTTTTTAACATTATACTGAACTAAAACAGATTTTTCAGGCGGAAAAAAAAAAACTGTGGCTTGGGGTAATACGGTGTTTTCTAAAATCCAGAGATCTCGTACCTCAGCCTTGGGTTTTCAAAGCCCCTCTAAGGATGAGACAATATTCTTTGGACACATGCGACCAGCCCCCAGATTTCACTCCCTGGTTTTCTTCATTTTCCTACAGGGCAGATGGGGATCGAGTCCAGTGACAAATTCCAGGATCTAAACATTGGCCTTGATTTCCAGATTCGCCAAGGGAGCTAGAGGGGGAGTAAGAGAGTTGAGTCCGAGGTCACCGAGACGAAAGGGCGTAGGGCTGGCTTTTGCAGCCGATTTGGGCCCTGTGGGGAGACTTCTCCGCCTTGCTGCCGTCCACATGGGGACGCCACTCTCCCCTTGCGTCAGTGACCATAGGACTTACTGTGCCCCCCAGAGCTACACTGACTTTTCCTGCACCTCCTTTATGCCTGGGTTTCCCACTTCCACCATCGGCATAAGAATGCAACGTCCCATGCAGTGCCTGGAGAGACCCCCCAACAGGGGCCCGGCCCCCCAGGGACGAACAGGAGGCTCTTTTTCTCCTCCCACCATCCTTTCTCTTGAGTGTTTTGCTCTCATCAGGAGGTAGACGCTCAGTAAAACCTTAGAAACATTTAACTATAAATCCCAGAAAACTCACCAGGAACACGGGGGCAATATTCCCTTCTATGAACTGAATTACACACCCCTCCACAGTTCATATATTGAAGCCCTAACCCCCAGTGTGACCGTATCTGGAAATAAGATCTTTGGGAGGTAATTAAGGTCAAGTGAAGACATAAGGGTGGGGCCCTGACCTGGTAGGACTGTCACCCTATAAAAAGAGGAAGCTCTCCCAGTCCATCCATCAACACTGCATGGGCCCCCTCACTACCCCCACCACTCCCCCCACCACCCCCACCACTCCCCCCACCATGTGAGGACACAGTGAGAGAGGGCCATTGGCACGCTGGGAAGAGGGCTCTCAGCAGAACCTGACCACGCTGGCACCCCAAGCTGGACCTTCCAGCCTCCAGAACTGTGAGAAAACCAAGTTCTATTGTTTAAGCCACCCAGTTCCTGGTGTTCTGGTACAGCAGCCCTGGACAACTAGTACACCCCCCAACTCAAGCCCAAATTACCTTCCTCGTGTTCACCCACACAATTGGAAGACACAGCAATGCCACAAAAACAGAGCTGTTTTGAAACGACCCACTGAAGAACCCCAGCTACATACCAAAGACAGTGTTGGCTTCCTACAGACATTATCTCCCTTAACCCTCCCAACAAACATGAAAGGAGGTGTGCCGTTCCCCATACTAACACTGGAGGAACAGGTGGCAGAAGGTGGTGGCGTGGCCTTTAATTCAAATCTAAATACGATCTTGAAACCTGGAGTGAGTTGGCCCCCAAATGGAACAGCAAACCTGACAACAGCCCACGAACAAAGTCAGAATCACACATTTGCTGTAGAACGCAGGAGCCACAATGAATTCAGATTTTAAGCCTTCCCAAAACAGCAGCTGGAGGCCACTTCTTGAATCATGTCAAGAACAAAAATAAAGGTTGGGTGGTGGGAAGGAATGAATAAACCTGGGCCTACGGAAACACGGGAGAGGTCGCTGAGCCAGACTGCCTCTGTGACAACTCAAAACGCCAACAGCAACAGTAACAGCAAAAAAACAAGGGAATCACTTTGAAATTTCACTCCTGAGTTAAAAGTTTCATGAGGTAGAGGCTCCACTTTGAAACTCTCTGCTTCAAAAACTGAAAATAAAGGTAGGGCTTTGGAGCCTAGACAGAGAGCATTAGTTCGCTGTTGAAAAGAAAGAGTTCTAATTCAGGTAATGTAGCTCAAAATTCACTGCCGTATTTTAAAATGCACATGAAAAATAACATCATCCGAAAACGTCCTTGGTGAAAAGGCTGAGCCTAATTGCTATCACTGACAACAGCACTGAACTTCGCTAAATTAACATCAAAGGAAGCCCCAATTACAGAGCATCTGTGCATTATTGATGGCGCCCTGTCTGTTATTCTATGACACTCTACTGTAAGGAGCAGAAAAGCAAATAAAAGAGATAATTGTACCGCCCGCCCTCAGAGCCCCCAAGGGCAGACCTGCCCCCTCACGCTTGCGAAACATCACTTTGACTGGTCAGAGGGGCAGCGGTGACGCATCTGGAGTCGGAGTGTGTGCACAGGCCCCGGAAGCCAGCCGCGGTGACCAGAGGGAGACAAAAACAACCAAGAGGCAAACACATGTGTCCTAGAGACTCGGAACAAGCTCACAAGTGGGATTCCACAGCTACCTGGGAACTGGATGCTCCAGGGGGTCCTGACAGGGAGAAATCACCTCTGGAGACACAGTCAGGGAGCAGTGGGAACGTGGCAGGACTCTATTCCCTTGTAACCAGGAAGAGCTTCTTTCTACTCCTCAAGGAACCACTTGGGGCAAAGGGTACCCCTAGAAGTGCAATTTTATTTCATGTGAGAAGAAGCTCTCCTCTGAGATTCAGGCTCCTCACTGAGCCAACTGTGTGGAGGAGGTACCATTACTGATGCTCCCCACCTACGCCGGTCATTACCTGGGCAGACCTGCTCGGCACTCACCTGGATGAGACCCTGAGAAGTCTCTATAGGTCATATTCTTCTTCTTCATCATATTCTTCATCAAACTTCTATTTTCATCGAACTTTGGGAAGACTTTTACTGCCGTTCAAGTTGGATAATCTAAGACTATCCCACTATTTTATTCTAGCCACTAACTTTACTTCTTAGGCTTTGGGGGACAATGAAAAGAACAAGTAAATGTTAAATATCAGAGACATGCCTTTCATCACTCAAACATGAGTTTTCTTTTATATCTTGTTAAAGTTCACTCTTCTTGTCTGCTCTTAGGGGCTGAATTGTGTCCCTCCTCAAAGTTTCTATGTTGAAGTCTAATGCCCCCAGTACCTCAGGGTGTGAGGACCTTTAAAGAAGTGACCGAGCTAAAACGAGGCCACGGGATGGGCCCTGATCCAACGTGACGTGTCTTTATAAGAGGAGTGCATCTGGACACAAAAAGAGATAGCAGGGCTCTGTATGCACATCACATGTGAAGACACAGCAAGAAGCCAGCCACCTGCAGCCCAAGGAGAAGGGCCTCAGAAGACACCAGTCCCACCAACACCTTAATCTTGGAATCACAGCCTCCAGGACTTTGCCATTGCCACCCTAACAGACTGGTACATCTGCTATTAGTTGCTGGCAGCTTGGACATAACAAGAACTCAAGAGCAGAAATTGGGACCAGGCCATGTGCATTTTCCCCTCCTCTCTTGGCCATGGTATTACAAGTAATATGAATATGTAATCAGTTAGCTTCAGAACAATGTTCACATTTTTCCCTAGTGAGCCATCCATCCTGCAGGCCTCCCTGCCTTCGAGGATGCCTGTCTGCCTGAGGGTTTACAACCCTCTGGTGTTGCCAGGGGCCCAGAAGGGACGATCTAAGCAAGACAAAGATTCATGAAGCCACAGAGGTCAGAACAAGGCCCTGGTCTGGCTGAGGGTGGGAACGCTGGGGCTGCCATGGTCCTCCCTCACTCAGACCTCAATCACTGGCCTTTCCCTCTGCTTTCCTAGGCAAGTTGGCCCTGTACTTCCAGCCCACTCCTCCTCGTCAGTGGCCTGGGATCATCAGGCTCAAAGGCTCAAAGCAAAGAATTTGCATGTCTGTGTCAAAGCGGGAGGTGGGTGGAGGGGGACAGTGAAGTGGAGGAAAGCGTGTTAGGGATAAAGTGTGGACCCAGCTGACCAATGCACCCGCTGCTGGAGGGCAGCTCCCCCTCAAGCCCAGAGCCACACGCAGAACACAGGGAAATCTCAGCTTTGAACATGGGTAACTTTAAACCAGCACCCCAACTCATTTCCTGAGATCCCACTTTTTCAGGAAGCATCTTTATTTTCTTCTTCTCTTTCCATCAAGCTTAATTTTTAAAAATAAAAACAACCTAAATTGCAAAAGCAAAATACCAAAAACCATCTTCTAAAGTGGATCAAGAAAATGTCAAGCTGGAAATGTACAGATTACAGACATCATCGGCTCATCAGACTCCATCTCAATCATGACTGGAGATCACACAAATGAGGATTTCGAATGGCTCAGTTAAGAAGGGTTAAATTCACCCCCTTAAAACTAAGGCAGCTGACACCATACAGGACAGGGTCTTTTGCATAGAATGCCAAGGACCCACTGCCAGGTGAGTTACGATTGGTCTCTGAGCTTTCTCCTCATCCCAGGATCGGAGTGGCCTGCTACCACCCAGACCCCTCCCGGCAGTCCCCGGGAGAGGGCTCTTTGATCCCTGTGACCACTTGAGCACTAACACTGGCCCGGGTGCTCTGAATACGGGCAGCCTCAGGCAAGCAAGCTGCCTCTGCACTGTATCCAAAACAAGTGCTGTGCACAGAGCTCTGTTGCTCCCCCTCCCAGACACCCAGGGATCCAAACGCAGACCAGCCCAGACTTTCCTCCCACTTCCAACCCGCCAGAGTTCCTCGTCATGCCAAAGTTCCTGGTCATCCTCAAATTAAGTTGCAAATTTGGCCTAACAAACAGAGCCCTCCACCGCCTGGTTCCTGCAATTCTCTGCCTAGCCTGTGTATTTCCCCAAAATGGGCTGGAGGGCGTGGTCACAAGGCCAACGTGGAAAATTACAAAGTTACCTTTGGCTCCTTCCATGTCCTGGTCTCCCTGCTCTTTCAGCCCTGCCTGGCGTCACATCTCCCTGTCTGTTTGACGAACTTTAAGGTATACCGGAAAAAGGGCATGGGCTTTGGGGCATGGGCGGGCCAGAGGAAGGGCCCGATTCCACATTACTCTGTAATTTTAGGTGACATATGTAAGTTCTCTGATCGTCATTTGCAGATTCAAGTTCAAGGAGAAACTGAGAGATAATACTGTTAAGTCGCCAATACAGTATCTAATGTACAGTGGACGCTTACTACATGCTGGTTGTTGTTTTGACTCACATATCAGGAAAGTTCCATTGCAGCTAATAATGCACCACTAGGCAGCCAGTTGACCTGAGGCTGGCCTTGCAACCCTGATTAGTTAAGCAATCAGTAAGCCTACCAAAATGGGTGCAATGACACCAAAAATTGCCATTAACTTCACTAAACCCTAAATCATGTCCCACTTAAGAGCCCTGGTTCAAGCGGCCACGGAAGGGCCAGAGGACAGAAGGTGTGCGTGGATGGCCCATCTGTGAGTCAGGTTCCTGCAGTAACACTACCCCTCAAAGTCCCAGTGGCTATGACAAGCATATCGCTGTCATGCAGAGGTCTGTGGCTGGCTGGGGTGGCTGTGCCTTCGGCAAGGCTCAGGTCTGTTCAACGTGCACCTCAGGCTGTTTCCACAGCAAATGGCAGATGTGCAAGAAGGATGAGTGGAAACACACAGTACCCCATGAGGCTCTGGCCTAGAAATGGCATGCTGTCACTTCCACTCACATCCCACTGGCTACAGTGACACGTGGCCAAGGCCAAAGTCCATGGGGTAGAGAAGTATCCTCCTGCCTTAGACAGGGATCCATGCCAAGGGCAGAGGGAAAGAACAGTTTCAGACAACAAAATCTACCACACTTCTCCCAACTGCTAGGTTCCAGAGTCTGTACAAAAGATCCTAGGGGTGCTTACCTCATTCCCCTCAAAGTGCCACTTACGTCCATGATCTTTTAGGCATGTGTGTCCAAATATCTTTGCACAAAAGCAAGCATGGTGGAGGCCAAAAAGAGGGAGAATGTGGAGCTGGGCCATGTCGGTGCAGTGAAAGCCAATGACTCCACCAGAGACACAAGAATATCTCACCAGGCATTGGGCTTAATGGAGACAGATACCTAACATGTGCTCAGCACCTGGCCAGGCCCTGGGGACTTCTGGGAGTGGCTCGGACAGGATGCTACCATCCCCTACAGTTCTATTTCACTTTCCTTCCATTGTGGATTTCAATTTTCTATCTCTAGGGCTTTGCTTGGGTGCTGGGGACACAACTTTCCCGCAATAGTCTGTCTCTGATTTCAGAGGGTTGCTATCCAAAAGCAAGGCCACAAAAAGCTATCAAACTGTCTCCAAAAAGCAATACTCTGAAAGCACTTATTTGAGACACAGGATGCCATGGCACTAAAAATGAAGAAACACAAAATCTTTAAGTGATTCCCCCATCAAATAAATGTGGCAAACTATGAGATCAGAAAGCAGAATGAAAAACAAACTGCAAATGCAGGGCTTCTGAAGTTGTTTCTAAACACACCGCCTACGCAACCTCCAAAAAAGAAATTAATTAAAAAATTTTTTCCTTCCTTCAAAATGTACCATAAAATAACTGAAAATAGAATCTGAATATGTCTCTAGACAAGAAACAGCTGTGTGAAAACAGAGATGAACGAGAAAACACTAACATATTCAGGTAGTTAGGAATATCCAGAAAACCAACTGACGTTTTCAGCTTCTTCTGCATATGCAGCACAGCAGACGACTTTCAGTGTATACTGGCTTATTGTCTATTTAACTGCGTGTACACGGGGTTGACAATATTTATTTACAGGGATTCCCTGGCTTTATGTAAAATGTATAGTCCTAAAAATATTGAGTCTATAGAGTAAATGTTAGTCATTGCAACCAATCTAAAGGTAGTTTTGGATAAGCTTTCACATGTCTGCAGTTGTCTGCACGGGGGGATGAGAATATATGAAAGGCACACACATGGTGCTTCAGAACAAGGGGGCACTTAGTAAGAAGCCGGTGAGGCATAAAAAACAACTAAGTGAACCAAACAAGCCACGAGGCAGTGCTTCTTTGTGGCAAAGACAAAAAATACAAGAGCAGCTGAGACAGGGAAATCGCATTTTAACTGCACCTAGACTTGTGGAGCGCTCCAACACTTTTTCTAAGAAAAGCTACTTTTTATTTCCTAAAAGCTCTGACCTGAGCAGTGGATGCAGAGAGGACTCAGAGAACACATGAGCAATGGCAGGGAGCATGAACTCCGAAGGCACCCCTGCCCGACCCCAGCAACGCCACCCCGCGGAGAAGCCATGGCCCAGGACCACGGAGGCTGTGGGTTGCACCATTGTAAGTAATCCCAGGGTAAATCCTTTGGAAAAACAAATCTGCACCACAGAATCTCTCTCTCTCTCTCTCTCTCTCTCTTTTTTTTTTTTTTGCTAACACACAGATCCAAGTTATCACATTTTCTTAAGGCAAAAGCCACTCTCCTACTTCTGCAGAAGCCATATTGAGGCAATAAAAAAAGGGACCACCTTTCGTGATGGAGCCTCCAGAATGCTCCATTCAGAGTTCATTGTTTTGATGAGTTTGGGCTGAGTCTCTGTGACAGACCAGACCCTGGAGCTACAGGAGTCAACAAAACCACGTTCCTGTCCTGACAGAGCTGACACCCCAGTATGTGAGCAGCTGCACTATCCCAGCAAAACAAGGGCTTCCAGAAGCTTCCATGCCCTGTCTTGGTCCTTGGTGGCCTTCTTTGAAACAGAGACACAGAAGGAAGACACTAAAGGTACCCAGGAAAGTTTGGGCCCAACTCCATGTGTCAAGAACAGAACTGTGTAGTATAATCAGGGAAGCCAGTGACCTTTGGACCCAAATAGCTTTCAACCTTCAGCTTAAGGACAAATATACAGAAGAGTTCCAGAAGGCACACATTTATTTCTTTAACACAGCACATCTCCCTCCTCCCCTCCCTTCCTCCTTCTCTTTCTCTCTCCCTCCTTCTCTCTCTCTCTCGCATACACACACACACACAAATATGTGTAGCTATGCAAAATTACACACATACACAAGCTACACACAATAGGAATTCCAGACATGCCCACATTAAGATACAGAGGGTGTGCTCAAGGACACGCCGACACTCAGGAACATACCTATGACCCTGTCCTACCTCTATGAAAGTGGCCATGATCACAAGCAAACACGCTCGTGTCTAAATACTTTCTAACGGAGACTGTGGTTCTCAGTCCAGCGGCCCTGGGAGCTGCTCTCCCCTTCACTTTTGTGTTCTCCTGAAGATTAAACCATTGGTAGCCAACTTCCTATATGTGCCTGCAAACAAGAGGGCTCAGCTTTAAATAATTATGTCAAAGAAATGACAACTGTGCTCTTTGCCAGAACAGGGATGAATCATTACAAAGCTAGGACATAATTAAGCAATCCTGACTGTCAGATGTTTGCACTTTGTGTCTGATGTGCAGGGCTGGTGTGCCCACCGCACACACCCTCCTGGACAGGTCTCTGCACAGATTTGATCTATGTTTTCCCGGAGCAGTGACGGGGGGGTGGGGTCACAGTCTGGTTATTACAGAAGCCTTTCTCTGGGGGTTACAACCTTCTCTACGTCCAGCTTGGTGCTCTCTGTTTTGACAACAGTGTGAGCCAACGGCCAATACTTGACAAAGCTATATACTTGCTTTAAAATTTTGGGAAAGGAGCAAAGCCGAGCTGTCATAGGACCATTCAGTAAAAACACACGTGCACAGGGTCTAGAAGAGTCCATTGTAACATCATCTACCACTTCCTAATGAATGACAGCATCCTTCTGTAGAACAATCAGAGCTCAGACAGAAGGCAGCTTTCAAACAACAAAAGCCAAAAGGCAGCAGTGAGGGAGAAATGTGTCATCGTGAGAGGCAGCGAGAGCGAACTCACACCTGAAGTGCCAGGGCCTGCCAGGTACCAAATCAAACCTTTGTGACACAGAGGCTTTCTGAGTGGTTGGACGATTTTGCATTTGCGCCAGCCGAGAACACCCAGACTGCCCGTTCCCTACCACCAAGGCAAGGGCCGTGATTGGAGAAGCACTTTCCATCCTCCCAAATACTTTATGTCAGGAGTAAAATGAAAACAGCTCCCCAAATCACGGCCCCTTGATCGTCCATCAGCGCATTCTGCTGAATAAGCACAACAGGCCTCCACTGCCTCGGAGAGGACACAAGCCAAGTTGAGATTCTGATTCTGTTATGAAAAATAGGTCTTCACCAAGTGTGCCCAGCACAGCGTCGGCAATTCATGGAGATGAAATCGCTCTCTGCTTAGGAGCTGACTCCGGATGTACACGCAGCTCCCAGAATATACATATGTATATGGAAAGCATATATACACACCTGCAGGGAACAAACACACATCTGTACATCCTGTGAGCAGGTGAGAACCAGCCTCTTTCACACGGGTTTATTAATTCAGCAAGAAGCTCATATGGCCTCTTTCTATCTGCAAGAAAAGTACCAGTGCATCTCTTGGAAAATAACAGACAAAAGGCAATTGCCTGCCATTCAAGAGAGGCATGCAGTTTGATACGAAACCAGAAACACAGAGGAATCCCCTAGTGCACTAAAAAGATCATGGTGCAAATAGGACACTTCACTGGGAGCCCAGATGGCTGGGTTCTGGTCCCAGGTCTGCCTCCATTGGATTGTGGGGAGCTAGGGTACTAACTACATCCTCTCCCAGTTTCTTTGCCCATAAAATGAGAACGCAGACCAGGTGATTTCTGAAGCCCTTGCCAGTTTGGAAGCCATGTGACTCTGCAAAAGGATAACAACCCAAGGTCCTCAGGCTTGCTCCGAGGACTTTTGTCTCTCCTCACATAATTAATGGACATTTTAAAGCTTAATACAGTTAGTAAAGATGCTAGAGTCAATCACACAAACATGAGCTAATTCTGTAATTGATTAGAAACTAATTTGGAGCTTCCGAGAGCATTTCTGCTGATGGTGCTCATGACTCAAGAGAACCAGCTACCACTGGATTTTAAGGAGCCATTCCCTGCTTTCAAAGGCAGCGGAGGATTTCAGTTCCTCCAGTCTCTCCTCTAACCCAACAGTCCTGCTTTTACCTGTTTTCTTAGGCCTCCCTTGGAGGTTCTGTTTGAGCAGAGATGCATGGGGAGAAAGTGCAGCTCGATGCTCCAGGGGTCAGAAGAGATCAGAGCGGAAGCAAGTGGGCTTGGGGTCAGACACCCGGGGAAGGCATGGGCCCCAGCCCTCATCAGCTGGTGACGTGGGCAGCCCGAGTAGCGTCTCTAGGCCCGAGGTACCTCATCCGTGAAGGAAGCCGATGCATCCTTTTTCCACACTAAAGGGCTATGTGAAGATTCACAAAACTGGAGACAATGACCCTTGGAATGTTAGTGGACACCACTGAGCCCCTCACCCCAACATGGCGGATATTACCTTTAAGACCCCTCCAGATCTCCACTGACAACATGGAGGTTCCCTGTCCAAGACAATGAGAGCAAGAGAAATGGTATTTCCTGCATAAAGCACACGTATACATGATGGTGAGAAATGTAGAGTGGGCAGGAACCCAAGATACTATAAACAGTCCATTTGTTGTACTTTGTTTGGTGATGTTGGCTGTCTCTGGAATCTCCTAACCAAAAAAAAAAAAAAAAAAAAAAAAAAAAAAAAAGAGGCCAAGAAATAAATTACTTCATTTGGACAAAATTACCAAAGCTGGAATAACTAAAGGCAGTCGTGAGCAATATATCAAATCGGTGCCTCGATAAGGAAAACTGTTAACACTTTAACAGCTACGAAATGAATCACTCAATTAATTTCCCGCATGCTGAAACAGGTAACAATACATTTATCTGCCAGGATTATACTCTCCATATCGTATATTTCCACAACTGTTAGCGATTTTATTCAGCAAAACGGGAAATAAGTTGCACCTCATGGATTCAGGGAAAGGAAGTGGCCTGAGGTCTGCTGCCAGCTGCTCAACTTGATGGAAGAGGTTTCATTTTTCTGTTTTGGTTCTGTTTGTTTTTTCCTCTTTCCCTCTCAATCATTTCCAATGCACGTGCAGAGCGTTCTAAGTCGATCAGTGAGGACAAACGGGACCTCGAGGGTATCTGGACCAGTGTTTTCAACACACCAGACAGGATCCCACAGGAAGCGACTGTAGCTCCACAGAGCTCCAGGGCCGGGGTGGACCTCCAGAGGGGTCATCGAGTCCGTTCCCCAGCCTCAGGCTACACTGAAGGAACCCCGTCCTCCCAAGCCCATGTCCGTAATCATTTCCCTGTGTCTGAATCCAAGACCCAAAGCCAAATCTCCCCCACCTCATCAACGCTGTCATTAAGGCGACACCATGTCCAGTCCCACAGCCTCGATGCAGACTCAGCTGATGAAGGAAAGGTCGGCAAACAGCATGCCTGTGAGCTCTGGACAGACACACGGAGGGGGCACACGCCAGTCCCAGGTCACACTGACTGCCAGAAAAACTGCCTTCCTTGATAACATTTCCTTTCCAAGAGCTGTTGAGCCCTCACCTGTGAACAGAAGACAGTCACTCTCCCCCAGATACCCTTTGGTCCCAAGAAAAAAGGGCCCCTACGAGGCATGTGACGAATCCTGCCACCTGAGAAACAGTCAGTGCCCACTGCTTTCCTTTTTCTCCTTTCTCAGCTCCAGACCAGCAGAGGCCCCACCCTGTAAATGAAACATGTTCAAGGTGGTCTGAAATCCCCCTCCAGGAATGTCACCATCGGGCTGTGTATGATGCTGCTTCATTGATAAAAGAGCCACCAGCATAAAATCACCTTACAAATAAGATCACTTAGACTGGGTCACTGGAAGTTCCAGTTTATACCCCGTATTCCTCCTTATTTGGCCAACAGTGTGTTCATGGATGAAATCCTGTTGTGAGATCTCCCCATTCTCAGCACATAAGAGGGTATCCACCAGGCTCAAAGAGTACTCAACAGGTGAGACATAAATCCTCGTGTAAAACAGTGAGTAGAGCGCTTACCTTGGGTTTCACCACCTTCATGAACGCTCCTCTGACCAAAGCTTCCTCTCGTTCTTGTTTGGTGACTTTCTGGGCATCCAGAAACTTCAAATTGGGCAGCTTGTGCAGAACAAAGTATCTGGAAAGAGATCAGTCAGAGACAGCTCAGGAAGGCTGAGGGTGACGGCCTCAAAGGTTCATGCAATTTGTCTGATGCTCAGGAATCTGTACCGTGAGGTCTTCGCAGATTTAGAGCTTATCTGCTGCTTCTCCTCTCTTCTCTCACGAAGAATGAAGAATGACTCTTTGGGGAAATCCAATTGGTTATATTTTACACAGATATACAACTAAACTTTTAAAATATTCACTAATGGTTACTCTTGACTCAAAGGTAGATACACACATATACACACACAAATACACACACACACACACACACACACACACACCCATGGAAGAAGAATCTATCAATGTGTCTCTGTCCCAGTCTGGAAAACGGACCCAACGTCCTTGCTACACAGGAAGTTCTCAGTGAAAATAACCTACAGCCTGACCGTAGCATTTATGTCACTGCCATTCCGACCCATCATCTGGACCATTCTCATCTCTGAGATAATAGTAAATCTTTATTTTGAAGATGAGATAAGAGCCTTCGATTTGTCATCAGGACAATGGATCTATAATAACCTGGATGACTTTGGGATGGAAGTAAGGAACACACAGCTGAGAAATGCTTCCTGGAGGAATCAAACAGGGGTCCTGAGGATTTTTTTTCTCATCGTCACGGAGTTACCGCTACAGTGGCATTAGGAAGAGGAGAAAGAAGAGGAGATGGTGCCTAGGGGACATTAATAGCCAAAAAATGCTATATGCTCACTATTCCCCTGGAAAGAGTCTTTAGATCCATTGTGGCCACCAAGGATAACCCAATGACTGGCTGCTTGTGTGAGGAACGATCCTTAAGCTGGTGTATGGAGTTGATAAGAAGATTCACTCAGCCAGGAAATAGGTATAAAAACATATAAATAAATACATGAAAGGTACAGACAGCTGCCTCTACTTCCTCCTCAGTGACAGTCCCCCACTCAGATGCTCTCCATCAGGCCCCCATACTCCATCACTCAAAGGAGCAACTGTCTAGACCGCATCCTGTCTAGGAGGAAGCGGTGAGTACCCAGCGTCAAGAGCAGTAAGTCACCTCCCGGGGAACCTGACCTTCCCTTCCTGTACCAGCCCCCACAGCATTCACTCATTTTTCAAATCCCAGCCCTTATCAAGCTGTCTTGATGGGCACCTCCAGTCCACACTGCCTTCTCCCTTCTCCACGCTCTCAGGAGACACTGTCAGCACCATACAATCTAACATTTTATTGTTTTTTTTCATTGTTTTATTGGTGTTCAGTTTATTCCTCACCTAAAGTATAAGCTTCTTGAAGGTAGGGGCCAGTTTTCTTTCTCCCCCTCATACCCTTTTGGACAGCAGCATTAGAATGGACTCCACAGAATACCAGTTCATTTCAGTCACCCAAATATTTCTCAAGCGCCTACTATGTGCCAGGCCCCAGGTATACAGAGGTGATTACAACATGGTTCCTGCTCTTAAAGGGGTTCTTGGTGCAATGAGGAAGACACACTTGCACAGAGAAATTAGAAATCAGCATAGCTCAGTGCCCAGACTGAGGTTATGCACAAAGTAGCTCTGGGAGTATGGAGAAAGAGGAACAGGAAATCTCAAGAAAGCTTCAGAGAACCCAGGCCTCCAGCAGTCCCAAGCGCCGAGCTTTTTCTCAGTGCAAATGTTACCTGGCATGTGCAGCAGGCCTCCCTCCGCGGGGGAGCCTTGGGTTCATCAGGTGTTTTCATGTTACCAAGTGGCCTCCTAAGTGCTCGTCCGGGTAAGGCTGTTTTTCACCCAAATGCCAGAGACAACAGCTTAGAGGGTTCCACTCACAGCTTTCATTTTCCTCACTTGTAAAGTTAAAATATCTCTGAATTCTCTTGTGGTATCCTTTTCCTCCCCTAGAAATAGCCACACCAACATCTGAGGTCTGGAAACTTGACTACTTCCTGCTTCCTCCCTGGCCTGAATCTATTCATTACCTTCTCTCCTACTTCTCCCCGAGCCTTTCCCTTCCCTCTCTAAATGCCACCTCAGCTTACCCCAAATCAGAAGATTTCCACCAAGGCCTGTATGACCTTTCTTTCCTTGAGGAGAACTCCCTCTGGCCTTAGTCAGTGTCTCAGAAAACTTCCATCTTTTGCCTGTAGCAGCAAAGTCTTGATGACAACAGATTCTTTCAAATCAAGACACGCACAGACAGAAACAATATGTCAGGAGTGACGCTCAAAGGAGTAAAGACACCCACTAAGTGTAGGGTGGGGAAAGATGAATATTCAGGTGAAGAAAACATCAGTATTAGAAAATCAGCCAATGTTTAATGATGGAATGAAAGATGTCTTCATGGGGCTGGCAGGAACCCCGGTGACAACAGACAGCACGTTGTCATTTTGCCCCACTTTGGATCTCAGCCCTGAAATCAAAGGAGAGAGAGAGAGAGAGGTGCTGGCTTTTAAGCTAGTTAAAAATTTTAGATGACAAAGAGCTACAGTTTTCAGAGCTCTCTTCTCATAGAACCAAAGAAACACCCATGAAATTCACTGGGAGTCACCCCTGAAGCTAGGGGTGGACTGACTCCCACCCCGCTGGCCACCCACCAGGTGGCTGATGCTTCAAGACATTTGAGGGACATTAGGAAAGCTTGTCTCACATAGTTCAGTCTGAGACCCAGCTCAGGGCCCAAAGCTCATCCCTTATGACACATCTTGTTTCATCTACTTACACATTCATTCAACCAACTAATAAATATTGAGCAGCTACCACCTGCCAGGAACTCTGCCGGGGGCTGAGAGTAAGGTGGTGCACAAAACAGACACGGTCTCTACTCTCAAGGAGTCCACATTCTAGCACAATGGTTCTTGGACTGAGGGGGGCATCAGCATCCCGAGGCTTTATTGAAACACAGATAGCAGGGCCCCACCCTAGAGTTTCTGATTCACTACATCCGGAAAGGAGCCTAGAGTTCACGTTTCTAGTAAGTTTCCAGGTGAGGCTGATCCATGCTGCTAGGCCTGCTGAGAACCACTGTCCAAATGAAAATAACACCACGATATGTTGTCGGTTTTTATGGCTGAGTAGTATTCCATCATATAAATATACCACATCTTCTTTCTGCTGATGGACATTTAGACTGTTTCCATGTCTTGGCTATTGTAAATAATGCTGCTATGAACACTGGGGTACAGGTGTCATCCTGAAGTAGGGTTCCTTCTGGATATGTGCCCAGGAGCAGCAACATGGATGCTCCTGGAGAATGTCATTCTAAGTGAAGTAAGCCAGAAAGAGAAAGAAAAATACCATATGAGATCGCTCATATGTGGGATATAAAAAAAAAAAAACAAACCAAACAAAGCATAAATACAAAACAGAAATAGACTCACAGACATAGAATACAAACTTGTGGTTGCCAAGGGGGCGAGGAGTGGGAAGAGATAGATTGGGATTTCAAAATTGTAGGATAAACAAGATTATACTGTATAGCACAGAGAAATATATATAAGATCTTATGGTAGCTCACAGAGAAAAAAATGTGACAGTGAATATATATTTGTTTATGTACAACTGAAAAATTGTGCTGTATACTGGAATTGTACACAACATTGTAAAATGATTATAAATCAATAAAAAATGTTAAAAAAAATAACACCACGAGGAATAATAGTTTTGGAATTAAGAGGTTGGCAAGGCAGCAATGAGTCTCCTTCCCACTGCAGCTCATGGTCTGCCCTGCCCCAGTGTCCGTGGTACCCAACACCCAGACGGCAACCACGTCCACCAGACCTTCCTGCCCTTTGGTGGTTTGGAACTGGCTCCAAACACTACTGCCAAGTGATAAGTCAGTGGGCTTTCTGCCTGCCTGTCCCATTCTGGTCTTGGGAGATCTATTTCCTTTTGTTCTAGGTCATGTCTGGGTGTCAAAAGCTGCAGCTTCAATCCTGAGTGTAATACAAGTTTGCCATAAAAATACAAGAGAGGATTCCCGAAGCCCCAGAATGAAGGCTTTTACAATATCAATTCAACCCTTGTAAATTTAATCCAGGGTTATTTGTTGCACCAAAATCTCTTTACTGTGATGTATGACTTAGTTACCGGGGTTATCACAGCCGTATCCTAAACTTGCATAGTACATAAAACATTTCAGTTAACAATGTGGGAAGGTTAACTCCCCCAGATAACCTGCAGTCACAAGGGCTAGTCCAGATGACATGCCTCTGTCAGCTTCCACGAGCTATTGATGGTTCAATCAGTTTGTTTTGAAGGCAAAGTACAACAAAAGGGCAGTAAACTTATTCAGACTGTCAACAGGGGCTATCGGGAATGGGGCTTGCAGGTAAGTAATTCTGGGTGTTTTAAGGCTATTATCAAACAGCAATGGTTGAAGGAAGAGACAGCTACTAATAACACAGAAGGCAGCCATCATAAACCACTTTATGGCAGAAACCCCCGTCTATAAATCCTGCGACACCCGGAGACAGCTTCAGATTTATAAAACTGCTTGTTAAGCCAGGGCACTGCTTAATGAAAAGAGATCCGTCTAAGTTCTAAGTCTCATGTCCCCAGCTCCAGAGGGCAACGCCAATTTTCCTGACCTTCCCAAGTCGTCTGGGCAAAAGCCCCAGGGCCAGGGGTGGGGAGTGGAAATCAGGGATGCTCTAGGCTGTGATATGGAAGGTGAGCTTATCCAGAGGAGACCAGGGACCCTGGGAAGGTGTTAAAAGACCCATCTGTCTCTGTCTGCAAACAGATTCTCTAACAGCGAGACCCACACACGGAGCTTTTCAGGTCTTCTCTCTTCATATAGAACGCTCCATTTTCTTAAAGAACTTTCCTAAGGAGACACCTAAAGCTGCTAGGGGGAGAAAAGGAACAGCAGACAGCCTTTTTTGTTTGTTTGTTTTTTGCTTCCAAATCCATCTTCTCCACTGAAATCCCAAAGCTCCGGCATTTTTCAAATCGACTCCAAAGGGAGGGGAGGATGCTCTTCTCTCCTGCCCACAGCTGCTACCCCAGGGGACCTGGCCATGCCCCGGTAGCTCTGCACAACCCCAGAAGCAGACTGAGGCAGATCTCCATGGTCTGCTCCTGGGCTTGGATGTCCTGTTTCTTCCTCTGAGGAGACTCTAACTCAAGATCCCGAGGGTTCAGGATGCGGGGTCACTGGGATTTCACCTACATCCTTGCACTGACGGCATTCTGTGCTTCTTCCTGTTATTTCTTGCTGCCTCCCCGCCCTTGTGCATGGTGGGTGGGGAGACATGCTGGAAGTGACTGGCGCCCCACGAGGGGCCCCTGAGGGCAGCCATCGGTGATGGGTGAACTGTTCTCAACCTTTCACAAAGCTTAATAGAGTAGAGTGAACAGGCCAACAAAACATCAGGCTTCCTTGCTTTTGACTGGATGACATCAACCCTGTTTGGAAACACTGCTTACCTCACGCTGCTCAAAAGCGCTCATCAACAGCAGGTGTGTCTGACGCGTTTTTAAAAGTTAGCCGTGGCTTACTGAAGACACCGAAGCTCTAAGGTGTTGGGGGTGGCAGAAAGTGAAAAAAAAGGGGAGGTTTTCAAAACAAGAAGCCTGGGGATTGGCAGGGCAGAGGGAAGAGCCCAGGCTCTGAGCTTCGCTCGCTGGGCCATCTTGGTTCAGTCTCTGCCGCCCGCCTGAGCCTCGGTTTCTCCAGCTGTGCAGGGAAGGAAGTGAGCTAAGTCCCGCCTCAGTCTCTTTTAAGCTTTAGCCTGAATTCTTTCTGCCTCCAAGTGAATTGACAGTAAACACATCCATATCCTCCTTTCTTATTACGCCAATTTCCTGGTCGACCCACCCCCTCACACCTCCAGGTAAAGGAGGACTGTGAGGAAGAGTCAATAAGGACCAAAGAGGAAGGAACAAACCCTGCGAGTGGAAGAAGGCCTCATGCTCAGAGGGATGACAACGATGCCCCTCTAACGAGCCGAGGTGAGCTCACCTACAGCATTAATGAACGCTGGACAACGAGCCAAGGCCAGCTGACTTCCCTCGCCCACACTGGCAGCACGTTTGAAGTCTCAGGGCAAACAATACACCCACAGGACAGACCAGGGCCCTCTACGGAGGGTAGCCAGCAATTACTCGGTGGGCTTCTGTCACTTTGATCTCTGGGTCGTGACCTTTGCTTTCCTGTGATCTTCAAAGCCCAGATCGTAGATTAGCTGGAGAACTCGAGCTGGGTTATGTAAGCCACAAGTTTTATGGCTCCCCCTCTAGGGCTGGGAAATGGTGCTAGCCCTCCCTCCTGCCCCTTGGATGAGTGCTGCGGACACTGGGCAGGCCCACGGCTGCCCCCTGCAAGGAAACAAAGAAAGGGAGCCACGTTTTAAGTAATTTAAAGTTGTAAGGAATACAGAGGGGCCTACTGAGGAGGAGGGAGGAAGGAGAGGCCAACCAGCGAATGGAGGGGCAAGAGAGAATAAATGACAAAGGATTTGCTGGCAGGAGACCAACTCGGTTATTTGACACCTGAGGTCCAGCAGTTGGGCCCTGTTGACCTTCGCTCTTCTGTCTCTCCTGCAGGATGAGGAAAGAAGAGAACTGCAGAGGAAGGCAAGGAGCAGACCATTCTGGGCACCTGAGCTCCCCCTACTTGATTCACTGTTTGGCCAGTGGTGAAGTCCACAGGTGGCCCCAAGTGGATCCTCAGCACGATGCTGGTCCCCCAAGCTCAGCTCTGCCATCCTGCTCTCTCCCTGCCCCGGTCCTGAAGGCTGCTGCTGATCACATGCACCTCCATTCAACATTCATTCCAAAATAGCGGCACAGTGTGCACACCCAGCAAAGCATGGGCAGGTTTAAGCTCCTGCAATAACATGGCCATGGACGTCTTTCAGCCATGAACTATGATGAATGGTGGAGAGAAACTCCAGGCTCGGTTTTGCTTCTGCCCCAGCAGGACCTGGGCACTGCTCACAACTTGGTAGTATGTTCATGCTTATATACAGATTTAATGAGCCCATTTTATGGTGGGGATGTGTGCCAAGAAAATCCAACTGGGCGCACAGGGGGTAAGTGAGGAAGGAAAACGGTGATGTGGGGGGAGGGGAGGAAAGACTCACTGAAGCTTCTGAGGAGCCATTTCCAGCAGCCCCATAAATCTCGTCACTTCCCATTTCTGGTCCAGTGGTTTGGCCACAATGTGACCTAAAACTGGGCTGACCTCTCTGAAATCAACATCTCTCATGGAAATGAAACAACAGACATACTTGTTTTGATGTATGGCTGGGTGACATATTATAAATATTACATCACATAACCACAGAGGATGCCAATCAATAAGAAATTTTTTTAGACAGCACTAAATGAACCATGGGTTCTTGCTTCTGAATACACTCCTTTAAGGCTCCTACTATTGCTTAAATGATTAATAGAAGACATATTGTCAGAAAATGTACTTAAAGTGAAAAAGAGTAAACTGCAGAAACAGCATTCATTTTTTAAGCAATTTTCTAGTGAAAAATGTCACATAAATTTACATAGAGGCCCTACTATTAGGCTCTGGGTAACAGCTAGAAGGAAGGCAGACCCCATGCTTTGTGGATGAAGGGCCAGGAAAATATTTTACCAAAAGGGGAAAAAAGAAGTGGCCTTATTGCTTTGTAGAAACATAAATGCCACAGCAACACAGGCCTCAAAAGTCTTACTGTCAAACTCTAAAATTTTTCAGGGGCAGATGAAGCCCAAACTCTGGGATGAACAAAGAAGAGCTGCTTACAGATCATAGAACAGAACGCAGCCTGCACACATGCATCTGATCCCCGTGCAAGGGTGAGAGTGCCTGTTCAACCAGAAATAAAAAATAAGTAAAATGAATAAAAAATTTAGAATAGAAAGAGAAGAGGCTTACCATTCCACTCAACCAGCAGAAGCCGTGCAGTCAATGCGTAACTGGGTGGGCGCAGATGTAACGTCCCTCCCACTGTTCTTAGCCCCTGTCTCTCTCAGAGAATGAGCATCTTGCTATTGTTGCAGCTGACCTGGGGGTTTTCTAAGGTAACTGTGACTAGATGTGATTTCGGCTGTGTGCAGCCTCTAGAATCCAGCTCCTCATGGTGACCTTGCCATATGTACCCTAGCATGCAGCCTGCCCAGCCCCATCCCTCCATGGTTTCCAGGGCAACAGACCTGGAGTAGGGAGGATCTGCTTGGAGGGTACCCAGGTCAGCCCATGAGATAGCCCACTCTTCCAGAATCAAGGCTTCCCTAAGAGAATCGTGACCCAACAACCAACACTTGGGTGGAGTCTGAAAGACAGTTCTTTGCCTGTTAGGTGTCTTTGTTGACATCCAAGTGGACCTAATTCCAAATGGACAGTGAGCATCTGAGGTGTCCAAAGGGCCCTGCATCCCTCTTTAAGTACTCAGCTCTTCAGAGGGAAGGGTAATTTCAAGCCAGCCTCAGGGAACAGTTACCAAACCTTTCCCCTATGGCCAACACTGCTTCAGGTATTGATAAGGCTACAAAGGGCACAAAAATTCAGCCCTGACCTGCTGGAAGCCACTCTCTGGATGTCGACATATATGAAGTAGTGAGAGAAATATACAAGATGGAATATTTAAAGTGGCTGAGGTGCTAAAAGCAGAACTCTAACTACTTAGGTGGGGAGCATCTCAGAGTGCTGGAGCCAACAGGGACTGTAAATACCCCTTAGTCCAATAGTTCTTAACCTAGCACCAATGTCAAATTTTGACTATTTTGTTGCATTTGTCACTAAATGAATCAAAATGCCTTGGATGATTCAGAAATACAGCCTTGGTTAAGGGTCATTGATCTAAAGTGTCCTCCCCATGTTAAAGTTCCCACTGACAAAGCTGAACCCTACATCTGACCCTTTACATCGTGGGTCTTAGTATCACTGCAATTTTGCAAAACTGGTATTTTGCAAACTAGTTACAATACCAAAAATTACTGCTGGCTTTTCTTGTCCTTTTACAACCTTACAAGTCTTCTCTCTGAGACCGAACAGAATAAGGTGGAGTTGGAGACTTTCCTGGCTCTACTTCTTTCATTACAAAACAACAGCAACAAAAAATGTACCTTCAGTTTGACTCACACATATAGCTCCATGAATGAGCGAATGAATGAACAAACATGTGGGTGACTGTGTGCATACATACATAGACATATACACACATGCACACATACGTATGCATGTAAAATTCATTGGGCGATTTTACAGAATTAAAACCAGAAAACTAAAGAAAAGTGTCAGAAAACAAATGAGGATTTCCCCCAAAATGCTTGGTTTACTAAAAATGTTAACTGAGAGAACCCTCTTGAACCCCCTTGACCTTTCCAAGACATATCTTATAAATAAGTTGCTGTGGGAAGATAAAATATGTTTTAAGCAACCCCTTCATAACTAAAATCAAGCTGTCAAATGTGTCAAAGTTGATAAAAGTGTAAAAGAAGACAATTAAGTTCCAAGTGCTCAACCTAACAGGTTGATTTAGAAATTTTAACTATTCACTTGCTGGATATTAGCCATATTTCTCCTAACAGAACTCACATTCAAATCGACAGTATCACACCCCAAATACAAATCTTCATGAGGAAAAAAGACTTAACACATTTCTTTTAAAGTAGGGGAGGAACTTTACTCTAAGACGGCTTAAAAATAGTCTAGGACTGCTACAAAACTAACGGAGAAACTAGAAAATGAGGTTAAAGGTACAAAATTCTTCCCAATAAAGAAATACAACTGAATTTCTGCTGGACCCTTACTAACATGTATGTGTGTACCTATGCATGTGTATATATTTATTTTTTAATATATAATTTTCAATAATAGCCTTCATTATTTCTTATGGCTTTGCCTTTATACAAAATGTATGCCGCCAACTACATCTCTTTGTGGGTCACTACAGATTGAAAAATCTGAGCCCCAAGAGACCCAGTTCCTCTCTCCCAAATTCTGCCAAACTTATTTCTAGTAGCCCCACCTGCCTTTTATTTCCTTCCTCCCTCCCTCCCACATTGATTCAGGGGGGAGTGTTCATGAGAGCTTAGATCATAATAGAGAGGAAATGATCACTAAAAACATTTAAAAAACAACAATCACAAATGAGAGCGTACAGAATTCAAAGTGAAGAAGGAAAACAAAATGAGTTTAGTAAAATGGGTAAGATCAAGAAGACTCCCTAAGGAGAGGTGAGTGTGGATCACGTATTTCAAAGCAGATGGTTAAGAAGGAGGAAGAATAAAGGAAAGCATTTATTTCTACTTGGAGTCCGTCAAAGCACACGGTTGGTGAATACCGAGGCAAAGCTTTACGGAACAAAGTCATGGGCCTTATAGGACTTCCTCTGGGGACTGTACATAAGCTTCCTAAACTTTCACTGGAAGTACTTTTGCTCCAAATAGTAACTCTGAAGCAAACAGGAAGATCTTACAGCACAGAGCAAGGGCCAGCAAAACAGAGCCCAAGGGTCCAATCTGGCCTGCCCTGTGTTTTTGTAAGCAAAGTTTTATTGGAACACAGCTTTGCCTATTCATTCACAAATTGTTCATGGCTACTTCTGCGCTAGAACAAAAGAGTTGAATAGCTGTGGAGGAGAATATATGACTTTCAAAAC
Organism: Camelus dromedarius; assembly: GCF_036321535.1. Taxonomy (NCBI): domain Eukaryota; kingdom Metazoa; phylum Chordata; class Mammalia; order Artiodactyla; family Camelidae; genus Camelus; species Camelus dromedarius. The sequence continues at coordinate 29,125,502 of NC_087443.1, forward strand.
ACAGACTATTATTTTGCCCTTTACCAAAAAGTTTGTCAACCCCTGAAGGAGGCCACTCAACATCTTTCCATGTTTCTTGGCTTCCATTACCTTCAATGAGAGGAGACAATGGCTGTAGGGCACCCAAGGGGGAAAGTTTAACATCATCACGAGGAGGCCGCTGGTACTTGCGCAACACCCCTGTGTACCCCAGAAGATAACACTACATCCCCAAAGATGCCGTTTCCCCCTCTCACACCATCCTCGACCCCTCGGCACTCACCTGTACCTCTTGTAGTCTTCCTCATCCTTCTCCAGGCTGACCAGCTCGTTGGGACATGCCACATTCCCCAGCAGGCTGAGGTACTCCAGAGCTGGCGTCACTTCTGCCAGGTGATCAAGCAGACACTCCAAGTCAGTGATGTGACAAAGGTTAAGGATCTTGGTCTCGAAAGACAAAAGGCTTAGCAAGAAGCACAGACTGTAACTGACAGGCACAGCTGAGCGGCTGATGAGTCCAGTCTGCTCCCATGAGATGATCTGGGTGAGGGTTCAAATCAACTTGCTGTGGGCGTGTCACATGGCTGGCTTTTCATCCCTACTCCTGGGGACCCAACCCAGCTTTTCCTATGGGCAGGTGAGGTTAAGTCTAGATCACTTAAGAGATTGAATGAACTTAATTGTTTCTTACTGTTCATTTCTTTCCTATACAGTTTTATTTTTGTTTTAAATGAAGGGTAGATGCCACGTAGTAAAATATTTTACAATAGGCAAATCCATAAAACTATTTTTTCTAGTAATCAAAGCAAGAAATTACTTCCAAAGGCCTCATCAGAAATATATTCTTTCTCCTCTAAGGGGTAATTTATCATTAAGACATGGGAATGGCATGGATGCCAACAGGGACTGGCATCCCCTATGATCTGAAAGGCTGCGGTGAAGCTAAGCACTGCCCAGTGGCCTCGCTGGTGGGAGTAATACTCTGCACTGGGTGAATGGAGAACAAAGCTAGGCGGAGAAGACAAACGGGGTAAGTTAGGATGGGTTTAGTGAAGCCAGGCAGGTCAAAATGCATTTCCTGAGAATCTGTTATGAATCAAATATTCTATAGAGGAGAGAATGAAAGAGAAAAAGTAAGGCCTGGTGTTGAGATCACTCCATGATCCATCCCCTCTGTGGGACCCAGTCTTCGGTCAAGATAAATGCTGAGACCTCCAAACCACAGAAGGCAAAAGTCACAGGTTCAGAGGACTAGTCCACACATGGCTCCTGGCTTGGGCCACACACAGATGAGTGGAGCCCCAGGCAAGCTCATCGACAGTCTGTGAACAGAGTCCACAACTACCAGGAGCCCATCAGTGAGAGGAGTTAGCCAGGATCAGCAGACAGAGCAGGCTCCTGGCCAGGGAATGACGGCAGAGTATACAGACACACAAGGGCGGCTACAGCAAGCAAGAGTCAAAGACTCGGATACAACTGAGTGAGGTCCAGACGGCCTCATGAAATAAATAAAAGGGCTTTCCTCATGCTGTGAGGGTGCTATCTAACCCTGGGATGTTTCCTCAGTTTTCTCACATTCAGCTTCTCAGCTGAACTCCAATTCCAACCAATGACTGAATCTAGTCCCAAACACATCTTCCAAAGAGTCACCACAAGGTAGCTCGTTCTATCTCTGACAACCCTAAGAGACAGTTTTTCTTTCCCCAGAAATTGAATTTTCCTTGAATTCCCACCCACTGACCCAATTTAGCTACTTGGGGTCACAAAGAATAAGCCTCTCATCTCTTCCACGTGACGACCTTTCAGGTGGTTGAAGCTCATGTCTCCCTTCAAACTTATATTCTCCAAACTCAGTTCCTTCTCTCACTGTTCATACACACACTCTGTCACCACCATATGCAAGAAGAAGCACTGTATTCCAGGAGGAGCAAGACCCAGAAGACACAAGAAGAGCAGAAGCAAAGGAGGGAAAAACTAGTAAAAAAGGGTTCGAGCACACTCACCCAGAGGGGGATTCAATTTGCCAACATCATCCCCACTTCCTAAACAAAGACAGAACGATGGACATCAAAGTTATCAGTCCTTCCCATCTTTAACAAGTAACATCCAGGAATGACCACAAGGGCCACCAGAAGGAGGGTGATGGGAATGGGGTCACGGGGCGAAGACTAGAGACCAGGTCCCACCAAGGAGCGAAGCTTGAAGTACGGCAGATGAGCGGCCAGGAGTCAAAACATCTATGTATTTCATCACTGAAGACAAAACACATTTACTACTTTTTAAAGTTCAGTCACCATAGTCTTTAAGAAAATCATTTAAAGAAAACCAATTAAAATGACAGTGAACAATTTCAGGGAAAACTTGTTTTTTCTAGCAGTTTCTGTCTTTCTACATTAAAAAAAAAAAAAAGAATATTGCCAGTACTCTGTCAGTCCTGCCTTTCAACTCGGGTAGAGGCTCCTCGGGGACCCCTGTGCTTTGGAGTGCCTTCCACAAAAAATTTTAAATCACAAACCGGTACCCAGGACTGGCGCGGGGCCAACAGTGTCATTCAAGTAGGCTTCCCCATGCCCTGACCTGGTTTCTCTTCTTCACGGTTTTCTCCAATCCTCCATCCCACACATGGGACCCGCTGGATGCTCCAAAGAACACCAGGACTCACAGCCATTGGGTTGTCTGGAAGCCTCAAGCCAGATCTGAGTTCTAGGTGGGGGCAGCCAGACAAGCTACTCCCTCCTGCTGGTCAGTGCAGTTATTTCTTTTGTGAGACTGCAAGATAGTAGGCTGCCAAAATGGTGCTGATGTATTGATACGAGGTGATTCAAATTATTTATGTGGACACTGGCCCTAGAGAACCTAGGGGAAGCCCTTTCTACTACGGATGGCAGAATCCAAGCCAAGTCTCCTTCAGCCTTTGTCTTTTCTTCATCTACCACCCCAAGGTGAGAATGTGAAGGAATGGAATTCAAAACCAGTAAGATTCTCAAATTAGGAAACACTGGGCAATAGAGTTGGCTTGAACTCCCCGTCATTCCTCAACATTTGGTGACCAGTGACGGGCAGCCTAGCATTCTACCATCCAGGGAAGCAGGCCTGGTTCAAATTGAGTAAATCTTCACGTGCAAATGTATCACAGAGCCAATAAAGCTTGTGAGGGAGGGCTGCTTGCTTAGATGGGTCCCTTCTAGAGCCCTGGAAAGGCCGTGGCTATACTCACAGGGTCACATATTTTTGTAAAGCCTGCAAAAGTAGGTTATTTAAACCGCCATCAGTTAAAATCACCGTCTTTCTCCAGTAGGACTTCTTCTGTCACATTTCTCCTTGAGTTGGGTGGTGCTGCAGTGGCCGTGGGAATTCTGGGGACCTGTCTAAGAGAAACTTGTGAAGGAGTGGCATTGAATTAGGGTGCGGTGGGGTCCATGTCTGTGGTCTACAGTGACTTCTGGGTCTGGTTACTACAACAGTATCGATAGGAATGGCTTCCAGTGATATTCTTACCACCTACCATGCTGACACAAACACGCAGGGGCCAACATAAAACTTATGATAAAAAAGTTAAGGAGCTTACCAATTCAGAGAATATTTAAGATTAAGTTGCTGAGGGTGTACACACACGCACACAAACCCAGCTAACTTGAAATATCCTGAAATCTTTTAGCTCATGTATGAAAGAAGTATGTAAGAATTTCTTTACAAATTTAGTAACTCTAAAATTTTTACCAATAATTTAGTGGTGAAATTACCAATAATAAGTGGTGAAACTGAAAGAAACAACCCTAAATATTAAACATAAAAATCAGTTTTCAGTTAGATGGAATTACCCATTCTCTCTACAGAAAATATTACAAAATTTAATTACGTAATGAGGTTATAAGTGAACTTGCATTAGAGAAGTGAGAAAAAAGTGTTTAAACAGACATGTTTAGTATAAAAGAGACTGTTCCTTTTCTAAATATTTTAATGTGTAGCATTTGGCAGTTTTAAGAACTTTTAATTGCCTCTGATATATTTTTTATTCCAAAGATACATTCATTCTCACACTAATTTTGTATTTGTAATTGTATAGTCTTTGCCAACAAGAGGGTCACCTCGCATCATGTAAGTTTCACACTCCACACAACCTAGATCTTCCCCTGAGCAGGAGGCTGTGGAGATGTAGACTCATTCTTATGTCTTGATCACGGGGATTTCTTGAGCAAAAGGTCTGCAGGCTTTAAGAAGCTTCCACCATCCTGTGCCAATGAATCCAAGAAATGGCAAATCTGTTGGAGCCCCTCAGCCTGCCTTCTATAGGATATGTTCTGTAGAAGAGAGTCCTTCTTCCTAAGTCTTCCAACTGCCAATAAATGATCACCTGGGCTGAGCCAGGTGGTCCCCACAAATCCACACCAGCCAGGAATCACGAGCACCTACTCCATGGAAACTCTGACCAGAGTGTCGTCATCATGTTGATGCCACTACCAGAGGATGAAACGCAAGAACAAGCCTTAATTGGTTTCTTGGTCTCCTAGGTCGGCGAGGATGAGCACAGCCCTGTCTGGTCTGATTGCGAGCTCTGAGACAGAGCTTGTCACACTTCTTTTTGTCAAGTTGCCTAGAAGTTAACCAGAGGCAATCAGGGGAGGGAACGTGGTGTCCCTGGCCAACCAAGACCTCCTCGGTGGGGACACTTTCCTAGATTCTCCTAAGGGTGGTTTTATTTTTTTCCCCCTTTTTAAAATGTGAAGCTGCCTGGCACAGTTTCAGCTCTCTCCAGCTGGATTCTCCGCACACACCTGGTTTCCCTCCTCAAGGCTTCTGCAGCGCTTGTCATTCAGATTTTTTTCAGTGTTGTCTACAGAAAGTTGCCATCGAGAAGCCCAGCTGTCAAGGCTAGGTGTGCCAAGGGAGATTTTCTGCAGAGAGCCCATGATCAAAGCCGCATTGTGCCCTGAAGTCTGGAGCCCAAAGGAGGAAGGGAGTCTCATGGTGTCACGTCCAGCTGCACAGGTCCGAAGCTGCTTCCCAGGTGAGAATGGGCACGTGCCTCCCTCTGGGCTCAGCTCCAGGTCAAAGGGCAGCATCTATGACCACTGGAAGTATTCCTACCAGAGCTTATCCTACTGTAAGATTTTTGAACACTAAACAGTCTACATCATGTATTTGATTCACACATGCACGTATTAGAAATATTTTCACATCCAGGTAACAGTGAAGGAAACTGGGTTCAAAGGTCATACAGTCACAAACCTAGGTCCTAAGAACTGATATTTCTGGGGTCATAGGACTCGTAATTTCCTAACACAAAGAATATTCAAAACACTGAAAAATGAGGAGTCTTATTATTGCTTTTGTGGGAGATCATAAGATGCTGTCTTCCCACTGGGCTCTGTACTTTAGGTATTTCAATTTGAGCTTATTCCTTTAAGGCACTGAAGCCTTGGCTAACAGTAAAATCCACAAAGAAGTTGTAAAGTTTTCGGTGTTAACAAAGTGATTTCATTCATACACACACACACACACACACACATAAAATGCCATGACAATCTGTCAACAATACTCCCAGATGTATAATACCCAATTTACAGATAAAGAAAATGAAGCCTCTGCCAAGGTACAGAGACTTCCACAAGATGACACAGTAAATTGTTATGGAAGCTCCAGTGCTGCCTTCTGACTCCATGCACTAGTCCCCTTCCCTCTGCCCAGCTGTGTAACATGTAGCACTATTCTTTCCTCCTTTTGGCACTACAATTCATACTGTCTCTTAATACATGTGCTGAAGTAAAAAGGGAAAGAAAAAGATGAAGAAATGAAGTATGATTTAAAATGCAGTCAGCTTATCATAACCTTCCCTGCACCCACCTCCACAAGGAAAGCAGGGGTGAATCATTTGATTGTGCAAAGGTTAAATATCTCCATTTTCCTGACATGTCTGTTGTTCCCTTATTTGGGATTGGGGATTCAGACACGATGTAGCTGGGACTGTACATGCTCATGGGTGAGAGTGGGTGAGAATGAAGAGGTCAATTCCATGGCCAGTGACTATGGGGCCAGTCTAAATGAACCAAAGGAAGGAGAGAGAGATCATCATCTCTGAACCAGGAGATGAGGAGACAGATGGGAGACCAGCACAGGACACCAAAGCTGAGGGCTGAACAGAAATGCAACAAAGGGCAAAGAAGTCAAGGAGGACGTGTGCAGCTGGGAAGGGAGGCACTGGTGAACTGAGAAGAAATTTGCCAGATGCGTGGTTTGGGCTCTGGAATGCCCCTCCAGCTCCCTCTGCAGCTGAGGGCAGGGCCTTGTGGGACCAGGCTCAAGCAGCTGACTCCTGCATCTCAGTTCCTCCTCCTGTGCAGTGACAGCCCCTTCCTTGGGTTTCAGAGTCTGGGGCTGGCGATGAGTACACCTGGGTTCTAGTCTGAGCCCCACCACAGACCATTCATGTGACTCCACAAAGTTCACACTCTTTCAGTTTTTTTCATAAAAATGAAAATTATTTACTGATGGTACTCAACTCATAGAATGAGATGAGGATAATATTAAATTATAAAAGTCAAAGCAGCACTCTGAATGTATATTCTGGCCTTGGCTAAAGCATGGTGCACATAGACCAGGTCAGGTCATTACTCCAGGATATTAACAATGGCAGTCACACTAACCCTTACACAGAACTTACTGTGCTACTCTTAGTAACTTAATATTTGTGAGATTCTTAGAGTAACCCTCACAACAACCTATGGGGTGAGTACTATTACTGCCCCCAACTCGCAGAGGAAACCAAAGCACACACATATGAGATAACCTGTCCAAGCCATGCAGTAGGCAGTGGACCCAGGTTCAAGCCCAGGAAGTGTGGCTTCAGAGCTGCTGCTCTTCACCACTGTGTGACAGTGCTTCCTGCTAAAGGACAAGAGAAGCCCATAACCCACGCTCCCGGGATCCAGGCGCAAAGACCATGGTATAGACATATCTAACTACATGCAAAACCAAAACGGAAAACTCTAGATTTGCAAGGCAGATAAAATGGGTGGGGCATGGGCGTGAAGAACCATTCTACGTATGCCAAAAAGCCAAAAATTAAAAACAAAACAAAACTTAAAAGAACTTGAGGCAGAATCCCATTTGACAGCAAGCTCCCTAATATGTTTAAAAGATTTAATTTACCAGAAAGAGTTAACACTGACCTTTTTAGAAGATCAATAGTTACTCAGTTCTAGGTCCCCCTTTATTACAAATACAAAGTAAAATCTTAAGGAGACAAGATACCAAGGTCTGAGTATTAGATGTTTACAGGAATGAGTCGTGCCTCTTTGTATTCATACCTCGTACAGTTCCTTCTCATATCTGTTCTACATTTGGTATATGACTTGCTTTGGCCATGAGACAGCAGCACCCATGATGCAAAATGGGCTTGAAAAGCACTTGTACATTGAGCTTTGCTCTTGCAACACCCCGCCCATATTGAGAGGCCCATGCTAGCCTATTGGAGACGTGTAGTTCAGTCAACAACCAGTACCAACCACCAGACATATAAGCAAGGCCATCTCAGGTCACCCAGCCCCAGATGAACCTCCAAATCACCGTGGCTGCACGAGCAACCCAAGGCGAGACTAGCAGAAGAACCATCCAGTAAGCCCTGCCCCAACACGGACATAAAGAATTGTAAACAAAATATTTGTTCTTTCAAGCCACTAATTGTGGGGGTGGATTATTACACAGCAAAGCTAGTTGACAGAGCCCAAGTCTAAGGCATTTCATGGAAATAACAAGGATTTGCAACGATGTGGAGAAAAAAGAAATCTTGTACACCATTGGTAAGCATGTAAACTGGTGCAGCCACTACGGAAAATAGTATAGATATTCCTCAAAAAAACTAAAAATAGAACTACCATATGATCCAGCAATTCCACTGCTAGATATTTATCCAAAGACAACAAAAACACGAACTTGAAAAGATACATGAACCCCTCTGTTCACTACAGCATTATTTACAATAGCCAAGATATAGAAACAACCTAAGTGTCCATGGACAGATGGAGACAGAAACTGTCTCTGTCTCTGTCTCTGTCTGTCTCTCTCTCTCTCTCTCTCTCTCTCTCTCACACACACACACACACAATGGAATATTATTTATCCATTAAAAAGAATGAAATCTCGGGATTTCAAAATTGTAGAATAGATAAACAAGATTACACTGTATAGCACAGGGAAATATACACAAAATGTTATGATAACTCACAGAGAAAAAAATGTGACAATGAGTGTGTATATGTCCATGAATGACTGAAAAATTGTGCTGAACACTGGAATTTGACACAACATTGTAAAATGATTATAAATCAATAAAAAATGTTAAAAAAAAAAAGATCTGATAAGGTCATTCATTTACCCTAGCAAAAAAAAAAAAAAAAAGAATGAAGTCTTGCCATGTGTAACAACATGGAGGGGCCTCAAGGGCATTATGCTAAGTGAAATGAGTTAGACAGAGTAAAATGAATACTGTATGATCTCTCTTATATGTGGAATCTAAAAACAAAAACAACATCAAAACCAACCTCAGAGAGAGAGAACAGATCCGGGGCTGCCCAAAGAGGGAGGAGGTGGGGGCCAGGAGAAACGGTGAACCGTTTTTTTTGTTGTTGCTATTGTTATTGGTTTAAATAAATTCAACAAATAAACCGATAAATAAAATCTAGACTGGATCACTGCATTTTCAGCATATTCTGTGCCAGGTTATAAAGATGAATCCTCTAAAATGGGAGACAACAATATTTAGCAAATTCACATGAAGCATGAATCTTAGTAGAATCTAACCTAATTAGGCTAACCAGGCAATCTGCCAGTCATCAATATTTACTCAATATTTCTTCAACTGTCAGTGGTAATGGAAGAAAGCAATGTTATCACCTACCTATTTTAGACACACAGGTACCCAACAAATACTTGCCATCGATCGATTAATATACAAATCAGTGGTTGATCAAAAAAAAAATCTCACCCACTAATTCATCTGCAGACTGAGCCTGCATGAAATGACATTGTCTCACAGTTGGTGTACCCTTCTTTTAACTGTTTTGCTTAGGCTGGTGCTGAAATGAGCTTGCATTTCTCAGTACGCACCAGTCAATGCTACAGAGAAGAGGCCAGGAAGTGTGCTGAGTGAGAAGAGGAGCTGAGTTTGGGGTTAGCGTTTGCAGGGCATTTGCTGTACAGTCCTTGTGGCTTCGTCGGTGGGCTGTTAACGAAACCCTTCTCACTGCACCATTTCTTCTGTTGCCTTCTTGACCATACCCAGGGCAGAGGCAGCTGGTTCTGCAGCCATGCAGAAAACGTCTTTGCTCACATCATCATAGTCTGATTCCAACATGCAAACAAGTTTTTCACACATTCCTCTTGCTCAGTTCTCCTAATAGGCAAGTTAAAGCTGTCATGTCACACACACACAAATAGGAAAGAGGTTTTTAGACGATTACTTGACGATGGCTACACTGCTAACCATGATCAAGCTGACTCATGAACCCAAGCCCAACAACTCTAATCCTTTCAGGGTCATGGGACACAGGATGTGAGGACTGAGGCCCACAGGAGAAACCATACCATCCAAATTCTAGTCTAATCATCTTTCTATTCTTAATTTACTTGAGAATATCATCCAACTGATCATCTCGAACAGCCAAGGAAGCCATAAGACACTGACTATAATAATTTTTCAAATGACTGGGAAACTTGGTTGACCAAAGGATAAGAGAGGAAAAAAATCCATCAATATTTCATGATGAGGATGACATTTACCTGTAGGCCTTCTTCTTCTAAGAACATGCCAATTAATAATGACCACAAATAGCATATTTTACTGATTAATGAAACTATCAACTTACCACTTGAAGTATAAACAGTGGCTAATAAACAATTTTGCAAATCATTATTAAAGCTTACAGAAACATATAGGTTAATTTTAACATATGCATCTGGCTTGATTTCATTTTATCTTCTAGGAGAAGATGCCCTGATCCCTTTCCCGTTCACGTGACAATGAACAAGTGACGAAGCCACGCCTGGTCTCAAAGGCTCCAGCAATAAAACAAGGTGATTGGACTTCAGCTCTGAAGCAACACAGTAAAATGGTAAGAACCCCGGATCCAGCCCCAGGGGAGACTAAATTCTGTACCCAGCATCTTGTGAAGTGTCTGGCGGTGGGCCTGTACTTAACCTCTTTCCTCATCTAGGTAAACCTGAAGACACACCCCTCTCAAAGGGTTTGGTAAGAATGAAAAACAATGCACTTAGAGTTCCCTAGCACAGAGTCTGGCCCACAGGCGTGCTCAGAAAGGTCAGCTGATGATAGTGATTCCTTCATCCCACAATCATTTATTGACCCTTGACTCTGTGCCAGACGTTATTCTAGGTGTGAAGGACACAGGAGTTAATAAAACCAACAAAACTTCCTGCTTAAGCCAGCTGGCACTGGGGAGGCACCGAGATGCACAACTCGAGTCTGGAGGCGCCCTGTGCCTGACACTGCATGAGGCCCTGACTCCACTCCCAGCCTCACTACAGAGCGCAGAGTCACGTCCCAGGCTGCTGGAGCCTCACCGGCTTAAGAAGCCGCAGACCAGAATGGCTCTCCTAGGCCTCTCTCATCGTCCTGGTACCATCAGCACCACGGAGGGCAGAGCTAGGCTTCACACTGATCCTCCACCTTAGCCTCTTCCCCCTTCTCTTTAGCCAGGAGTGTTCCCCAAGTCTGCGCCAGAGCCTTCAGGAAACCCCTGTGAACGCCAAGGTTGCTTAGCGGCACTAACCCCTACTTCCCACCAGAGGTCGCCCTCACACACAAGCCCAAAGTGAAAAGAACCCGGCTTTGCCTTCTCGACAGCAGTGACATTATTTTCTTTCTCTATTTTTATCTATTAAAAAGATTTCTTCACAGCCATAACTTAGATCTCTACACTAAAATGGAGCAACAGGAAGATATAATGGTGCATTTCATTTATGAATGACCTATAATAAATTACTCTGAAGTGTCCCCAGTGCCAAGAGACAGAACGCTTTGTCTGCCCACGGACTGTATTTCACATAACTTTAATTTAGCTGACACATAAAACTCATTTGACATTTTGCAGGTATTTTGGGGGGGAGGTGCGCGGTGGGGGGGTGCTGCGGGAGGGGACCACTGCGGGGCTGGGCGGGGAGTGGGGGCAGCAGCAAAGCCAAGGATATTTGGTTCTTGTTGAGGGTTAAGGTATGGAGCCGGGGTAACCCTGGCAACACGAGGTCGTTCCCGAGCAGATTGTTGTCCAAGATGAGTTCCTCCAGGCTCCCGAACGCGCTCAGTCCTTCCAGTGACCTGCAATGACAAAGGCAACAGGAAAAATGATCCTGCACTAAATCAGGGAGGCCATTATGAGCCGAAATAAATATTTTAACCTTCCCTTTCAGGACTGGGAATAGTTTGGGCTTGGTGCCTGTCAGCAAAGTGAATGACAAGAATTAGTAGCGGGAGCCGGGGCGGGGGCGGAGGGGGAGAAGGGGCCGCTGGCACTCACCGCATCCTTCACGCATTGCCAACATGAAGGATGAGGGTCACTTAGTGAGTAGCCAGGATCCAAAACAAAGGGCTTCAGATACGGCCCGCAGGATAAATTTGTCAATGTCTTGTGCCTTCAGGCACCCAGCCTCGGCTGACCCTAACCTCCATTCCCAAGATAAATAACTCTGTCACAGTTCACCTTCATTCCCTGGACACAAATTTAAGTTGTCATCCATCATTCCTGCCCAGAAATATCATACCCCTCTTACAATAATAAATATAACTTCAAGTATCATTTCTTAGTGGTTCTCCTCTGCACAGTCCTAGGAAACGGAGAGGAAAGCTTCCTTTTTCTCTGCATTCACTGCCTTTGCCTTTTATCCCCTCTCTGCTTTTTTTTTTTTTTTTCTTTTCCCCTTTTCTTTACTAATCACTTAATTTGCTTCTGCCTAGTGTCCCTGTGGCAGCCCCAAAAGGCAAGGCATCCATGGAAGCACGTAATCACTCCAGTCTGAGAGGCCATTTCTTTTTCTTTCCAGGTTTCTTTGTATTTGTTTTTGTTTAGGGGGTGAGGTAAGGAGGCGGTTGGCGGAAGTTCTGCCTCAAGACTCTTGACTTTAAGTTTACTGTTTTAATGTATGGAAAGTGGATTTCTCACTTTATTTTTGAAACAAGTGTCAAATGCAGCAATGTTCGATGTCGAGGCAGTAAATAAACAGGCATCTGAAAGAATTAAGCACCGGCTCAGGGAAAAAAAGTATCAGAAAGGGAAAAAGAGCCTTGTTAACAGACGTAGCTGAGCGGCTAAAAGTTAACTCAACGTTAGGGGCGCAGGGGTTTTGGGGGTTGGAAGCCGTGAGGCGCAGTGGTGCGCATGCGTCTGCCGGGGTGCACGCAGACGTTAATTAAGGAAAGCCGCCCGGTGGAGGGACTCGCACGAAACACACTCCCAGCTCGTTCACCTGCCAGACCCAAGAGCTGTGCTGAGCTTGCACAGGCTGACAGCTGAGCTACGACGTTGACCAGAGCGTGGACTCACTCGGGATCTCCTGGCTGTTCTATAAAATGTAACCAATCGAGGAGATGTTGTCTGCACTATTTATGCATTTACTGATAGCTGGTCCATTACAGACCCTCCTGCTTGCCTGTGCAGCGCTTGTCCCTGTGATGTGAGTGTGAACTTTAGCACCACACCTTTCTGGAGACATCCATCTCTTCCTTGTGGGGCCCCTGCCAAAAGGACTCCAAAATAGGGAAGCAATACTTGGGAAGCAAAAGATGCATTATGAAGAAGCAGTGAAATCCCCAGATGCCCTTGGGCCCAGAGCTCCACCAGCAGCCCCATTCCTGCCCCTAAACCTCCAGGTGGTCCCACCCAGGGCCCAGCACACAGGCCCCACCCAACCCTATAGCTCCCATACCTGCCCCACAGCAGGGGGGCAATACCAAATACATCTGGGGTCAGGGGTCAATGGGTCATCAGGTTTCATTTCCTCCTCCTCCTCTTCCTCGTGTTTCAGGAAGACAAAACACAATTTATACACAGGCGGTCAGGAAGGCCTGGGATTCTACCTCTGCTCCATCACTTACTTGCAGTGTGAATTCGGGCAACTCAATAACCCACCTGAACTCCCTTCTTCTATATTGCCTCCAAGCTCACACAATGTTATGGAGAATAAGTGAGTAAGAACTAACAAGTTACTAGTAAGAAATAGTTTCTTTCTTTTCACTCCTTTCATTCATTGATTTTTTTCTGGAAGCCCTGACCTGAGGTGCAGGTTTGGGGTTCAGGATGCAGAGGGTGGGCAGAGGGGGAAGAGAAGTGTAAGTCTGGCTTCTGCAAGGAAACTTCAGCCTTTCCTGAAGTCCCTCCCTCCGTGGGGGTTAATGAGTGCTGATCCCAAAGTGCTTTTCAGGACTGGACCCTGTTTACTCCAAGGGGAGTCAAGGCCACCTCCCCATCAGGGCATCTTATGGGTGACTAATAAGTCCTTTGGGTACAAACATCAGCTGGGCTCTGGTCAAAGGCGGCATCCAAATACACATTGTTCCCAAGTGACGTTATGCAAATATAATACTCTTATCATGAGAATCAGCAAATGGTTGGCAACTGGCAAGCAGAAGAAAGCTCCCTTCCAAGAGTGCTTCAGGGGAGGCATCAAACAAAATGACACAGCATGGAGAGGGACAGAGTGGAACCGCTAGAAGGCTTGCCCCCAGAGATGCCTTCCCTCCAGGGTGGGCCCTGGGGCAGCGCTCAAAACAGGAGGGGAACTTCAGAGAGCCGCTGGGAAGCTCAGGCTCCAATCCCCTGTCACCTGTCTGCCTTGAGATCTTTTTTGCCAGATCATGTTATTAGCTGCTCAGTTAAAAGGGAACTGTGTTACGTGGAGGGGTTGCTAATTAATAAATCCCTGTCTTCATGTCATCAGTGTGGTGTGCACTTGGTGATTTAATCAGCTAAATTCAGAGCTGAGGGATTGGGGACAGAAGGCAGAGAGCATAATGAAGGGTAAAACTGGAGAAGACAGGATTTCTGGGGTTTGGCTGGCATGTGGAGGCCAAGAAACACACACTGAAAGATGGTTCTATTTTTTTACTTAAAAAGAAATTTACTTTTGTTGTTATTGCTGTTGTTGCTACTGCTGTTTTCTGGAAGGAGGAGGGGAAAGAAATTACTTGTGTCCATCCTTGAGTTCATACCCCTATATACAAGACGCCTGCAAAGAGACATGTGCTGTTAAATAAAATGACAAGGCAAAAAAGGCTTTAAGATCTGTGCTGTGTAGTGGGACAGCTGCGGTAGCTACAGGGGAAAGACGATGGAGCATAATTTCTCTGCTATAACCTTGTGTGGGTACAGGAAAATGTACCCCAGACCCAAGAGCCCTGGTGGAGGAGGGTAACTGTCACCGGAGGGCTACTCACCAGCTTGGGTGTCTGTGGCTGCCGCTGTCAGAGGAGTGGGCTAGGAAGGCCAGGCAGGCATGAGTGCCCTGGTCAGGGGCTGGAGGGGGAGGGCAAGGCTTCAGCTGGAGAGAGGTCTTCCCAGCCTGGTAAAGAGATGTCAAGGGCTGCCAGGGAGACCGGCGCGCGGTCCGATCTGTGGCAGGTGGTTTGCTCTGGAAACCTAATCAGCACCTCCGAAGCGCACTGCGAGCTGCCTGCCTCCCGCTCCACCAGCAGGAAAGCTGCCCATTATTTCACCCACAGGTACCATCTCCGTTGCCTCTCGTTCGCAGGGCTCTGGCTGGGCTCCCTCAGGAGCCGCTGCGGCTGCTGGGAGAGTCCCAGTGCTTCTTCCAAAGTCACATCAAAATGACAAAACATCACAATGCATTCAGCTCCAGCGGATTCAAACGGAGAGAACTTTAAAGTTTCCACTGTAATTAACCCTATCCTCGTTAAGATAATTATGATCAAGCTTCCTGTCAGAGTTAATATCCCAGCATCATTGCCCGTGGCTCACACTCTGCCTTCATTAGCTTATAAAAACAGCGGCGCTAAACAGGCGGCCTCGCCCTTTGCAAGCCCGGCCAATGGCTGTGAGCCCTCATGGAGGGAAGGGCTTCTGGCTGGGCAGCAGACCCCACAAAGGGGCCACTCCTTGAACCCCAATCCCTTCTGCTCCTGGGTGGGTGCACGCTCAGTGGCCTCCATCCCTGCCCCAAAAGTTAGCCACTCATCAGAACCAGGAAGGAAGGGGGCCTGGACCAGAGCAGGGCTGGGAGGTTTGGGGCAGAAGAGGTTCTAATCTGTGGTGACCCCTTTCTGCCCCTTGCCCAGTAAAAATCCAGCCAGAAAAATCACCAGAAGACACATCCAGAATCCCCAGTTCAAGAACTGCCAATCTTCTTCCTGGGGTCCAGGCTGTGGTAAGAATGAGCTCCCTCTGTCCTCAGCTCCCAGCCTATAGCAGGGATGGTCTTTCTGTCTGGCATGAGATTGGCAGGGAAACAGGGAGACAGCTAACCACAGACCCTGAGAAAGAAATGTCTCTCTCTGAAACCAGAGTTGCCTCAAATTCAGAACCACAGTTTGGGATATTCTCAAACCAACTAAAAAAATAAGATCTCCACTAAGATCTTTACCTATTCCCTCTATTGTATCTACCTAACTATCCATATACATGTTTTTAACTGAGAAAGTGGGGAGGTTATGGAAATTCTAGAGGACCTAGCCCCTACATCTGATGTCTACTACATTGGCTAGTCCTGCAGACCGGCACAGGTCGGCCACTGCCTGCTCTGTAACAGTCTTTCTGGGTGACTCCTGTCTGCTCAGCCTGAACATAAAAGGATCTCAGTGCAACCTCCATAATACCTGGAAAGTTGTCAAATGCACAGTGAAGTCTCAGTCCCTCTTTGCCAACTGACTACCGCTCAGCCAGGGACCTGTGAGTTGCGAAGAGAAAAGCTGCTGACAGTATCCCCAGGTCAGGACAGAGAGCACGCCTCAGGATGACCGGCCAGGAGCTAGGAGGGCAATCCCTAAATTCAAATTCCTTCAGAGGCCGGAATGCTGCCCTCTCTTTACCCTAGGTCCAAGTGTCTGAGCAAAGGAGAAGTGACACTTGACAAATCTGCACCCGTACACCAGAACTAGTTATTAAACTATTTCAATACTTCCTTACTGGCTAGTCCAAAATTGCAGCTCTCAGTACCCCGAGTGCCCCTCCATGTTACCCTGGCCACTCCCCAGAGCTCCCAGACCTTTCCACAATTCAACAACTAAGTGGTTAAAAGTCCCCCTCACCCTTACTGCCCAGGGCCTCCAAGGACTTTGCTCCAGCCAAGATTTTCCCCATTGCTCAGCGCAGTTGTTAAATAATTTATACATCACCATTGAGAGCAGGAGTAGTAATTTGTACCCTTTTCTACCCCCACCATGCCAAGTGCAGTGCCTGGCACACTGCTGGTGCCTGGGAAACGTCTGCACACTGACTTACAACAGAGGCTGGGACCAAAGCTACCAGGACAGGACAGACAACACAGAGCTACATGTGGGGAATAAAGGAAGACAGAGGAGAACAGGAGAACTGTGATGTGACTGCTCATCCCCAGAAAATGGCCTGGTGGCACAGACACTTTTAGAAAGGCTGTTTATCTAACCCACGAGAGGTTTTCCTTTTTTCTTTCTGCCACAAAACTTTTTATAGCCTATTTAAATGGTTTTAGATAGATAGATAGATAGAATAGAATATATAGTTTATACATATATAACTATACATAGCAATTACTATATTACTAGACATAGCATTACCATACACTACTATATGTAGTATTGTATAGTATTGCACAGTGAAATACTGTACATTATGTGCATCACTATACAGTGGATAGCGTGCTATACTACACACAGTATTGCTCTACTACTGTATAATCATGTATTACTAGACATAGCACTACCATGCATTACTATATGTAGTATTGTATAGTAATGTACAGTGATACTGTACATTATATGCACCACTACACATTGTACAGCATACTATACTACACATAGTATTGCTGTATTACTGTATAATCATATATTACTAGACACAGTATTACAGCACAGTTGGCTCTATGTATTTTCTACCATTCAGGTCATATAACCAGGGATATACGTACAAATAATAATATAAATCAATTGTATATATGGTAAGTATATCAGTGGAGGATGAAAGTGTCTTTAAAAAACAGGGGACTAGGCAGAATGGCTATCATTCAAAAGTCCACAAATGACAAACGCTGGAGAGGCTGTGGAGAAAAGGGAACCCTCCTACACTGCTGGTGGGAATGTAGTTTGGTGCAGCTGCTGTGGAAAACAGTATGGAGATTCCTCAAAAGACTAGGAATAGACTTACCTTATGACCCAGGAATCCTGCTACTGGGCATATATCCAGAAGGAACCCTACTTCAAAATGACACTTGCACCCCAATGTTCATAGCAGCACTACTTACAATAGCCAAGACATGGAAATAGCCTAAATGTCCATCAACAGATGATTGGATAAAGAAGAAGTGGTATATTTATACAATGGAATACTATTCAGCCATAAAAACCGATTGCATAATGCCATTTGCAGCAACATGGATGTTCCTGGAGAATATCATTCTAAGTGAAGTAAGCCAGAAAGAGAAAGAAAACTACCATATGAGATTGCTCATATGTGGAATCTAAAAACAAAACAAAACAAAACATAAATACAAAACAGAAACAGACTCATAGACATAGAATACAAACTTGGGGTTGCCAAGGGGGCGGGGGTGGGAAGGGACAGACTGGGATTTCAAAATGTAGAATAGATAAACAAGATTATCCTGTATAGCACAGGGAAATATATACAAGATCTTGTGGTAGCTCACAGCAAAAAAAAAAAAAAAAAAAAAAAGTGATAATGAATGTATGTATGTTCATGTATAACTGAAAAATTGTGCTCTACACTGGAATTTGACACAACATTGTAAAATGACTACAACTCAATAAAAAAGTCAAAAAAAAAAGACAGCATAAAAAAATAAGTAAGTAAGTAAGATTTAAAAAACAAACAGGGGACTGTGGGAAAGGCTCTGGGCTATGCAAGACAGGTGTACTGACACAGGTGATAGCACAGCACCTGGGATTTGTCAAAGTCACTTTCAAAGCCCTACTGAGCCCCCTGTCAGGATGGAAGATCCCTGACCTACAAAGAATACAGTTCAACACTGGTGTAAGACATCTGAATCCAAGACCAGTCAAAAATCTAAGGTAGTTAGCTAGGTGTTTGTTAACTCTAAGTGAGGTCAAGTTTGAAGCCATCAAGCACCACAGCAAATAACACTCAATAAACTGTTAACTATGATTCCTAAAGAATTACGGAGAATGAGTAAGGAGCTATAAGCCCAGAAATGGGTGCCTGCAGTTTCAGTTATTTGAAAAGGGAGGTGAGATTCTGCAAACTTTGGATTGGTAAGTTTGTAAACTTACCTCCATGAAATTCACTGTCTAGGCTTATAAAATTTTTATAGCTTATCTATATCTCTTTTTTTTGTTTTATTAATTCTAATAAGCTAGCTCAAACCCTTTGTATCATGAGGTAGGCTCTATCTCAATTTAACATTTACAATCTCTCTGATAGTCAAAGGTTTAACAGCCTTCATATAAAAAGAGTGTTTGAAAATCATTAAGGACAAGCTGAAAGCCCTAAGAGAAAAATGACCCAAAGACATGGACAAGAAATAAATACACAAGGAATACAAATGGTCAATAATGAAAATGAGGGATAAAATTTGAGCTTCACGGGGAATTCAAAATATTCAAATTAAACAAAGTATTTTCCCTTAACTAGTAAATGCACTGTTTTCTTAACTCTTAACATAGTCTCATCAAAAGTTCAAGGTAACAAACTAACACAACACTGATGGGAGAATGCAACTGTTTCTGGATGTTAGTTTGTATTAAAAGCCTTAAAAATTATCACCTTTTCATCCAGTAATTCCAAGAATTTATTCAGCAAATATCAAAGACGTGTGTATGGTTTAAGTATGTTCACTATAGCATTATTTATAGTAACACTGTAAACAAGCCTAAATACTCAATGATAGGGGAACTAGTAAATACAGCTCAATATATCTGTATAATGACATTCCATGCAGCAATTTAAAACGATATTCTAGGCAGATATCAACTGATACAGTAACATTGTCGTGTTAATCTATTTAGGCACCTAAATTAGGTTATAATACATTTGGTATACACATTGAGATCTCATGCACAGAAATTAAGAGTCATCCATATGTTCTCCTCCATTCTCCACACAAATTTTCATTTGTACCATGTTTTCCACATCAATGGTTAAGAGCCATTAGTCTTTGTTAGTTGTTTCTAGTTTATAATCTGCTGTTAATACATAATCTTGTACAGAGGGACTTGATGACAATTCTGAACATACAAATACACTTCAGTGCATACATACACTCATGTATCTACACAAGTGTTTATAGGTGGATGGATGGATAGATGGATCCCAGATATATACCACTATCTCTTGCATAAGGGGTCTATAAGGCTTCTTTCCTTCTCTTTTACAGTTTTCACTAGTTCTTAGACTTCCTATCATGAGTAAGCATTTTATAATCAGGAAAACTCCAGTAAATATTACTTTGAACTAGAACAAGACCATTCCCCAAGCAGAAGGTGGAGGACCCTTGGATAAAGAGCAGCGTGTATAAAGAGGGCTGAGTGTGACTCTCCAGGTGGGGCTGCCACCACAGAACCTAATCTGATCCCGGTCCACTCTCCGGGCCCCTGAGCCACTCTGCCTGGAGCTTTGCCTCAATTGTCGGCACCAGCCAGATTCTAAGGGGCATCAGCGTCAAGAAAGCCTGCACAACAACAACAACCAGGCGGTTCGGAAGGTGCAGGGAACAGTGCGTGACTGAGACAGTCAAGATTATCTAATCAGGAGCAGGGGGCTTAGTTGTTTAAAAGTCCTAAGTCTATGGCCTTCCAAAAGGCAGAATCAAGTAAAAAATTTTGATTTGAGAAAATTACGTAAGTTGGGAGGAGACGTCTTGAGTCAATTTTTTAAAAAAACTCCTAAAAAATAGAGAGCTGTTCGCCAAAGGATTGAGCTGCCTCAGGAGTCATTGTGTGTATCTGATCAGAGACTAGACCATAAGGGATGTTTACAGGGAACTTCGGCAAGAGTAGATGATGAGAGTCAGTGACCTCCGATATTCTATCCAGATACTGTGCTTCTCCGACTGGAGCTCCCGCTGTAACCACGGTTTACAAGGACGGCCAAGAGCGCTTGTTCCCTGCTGGCAGGGTCCCTTATGACTCAGCCTGGTGGAAAGAGGGCAGCAGAGAGTTCTAGCTCTGTCATTCCCCATCACACTAAACTCTATACCTTATTCTGATCCTCTGGCTAGGATTGTGCAAGGCCTATTTAATATTTCCCAAATGATGGGGACATCCCCATAATTACAAAGGCACATGTTAAACACACAGCCTCTTACAGCCAGTAAACCAGATGTCAGAGCTGCAGCTCTGTCTGCATGTAATACACCCCATCACAGTCATCTTCACAGACTCACAGACTTTGAATCCTAAGGGAATTTTAGGGTGTTCCATCCTCCACTTCGTGGAAAGTAACACATGCTCAGAGAGGTAAAGTGGATTACCTGCAACCACACAGAGTAACCAACCCATGTCTAGAAACTTTGGACATACAGGGCAGTGTTCCCTCAACTAAACCAAGATAAACTAACTGAATAATTTCTAGTGAAGGTCTAGAAGTGAAAATACATTATTGCCACATCCTTTATCCAAACACGGTGTATAGCTTTGTAATCCAGTCACTGCATGTCCTCACTGTATGATCAACCTAGATGGTCTTCAAACTATTTTGCCTTTCAATCCACATGACTACAATCCCTTCCTGACCCTCTGAGAGCAATCCCCTGAAGAACTAGTTCTCATAGTTTTTGTTTTGTTTTGTTTTGTTTTGTTTTGTTTTACTGTTACTGTGGGGCTCATGCCATTGAGTTGGCACTAGGCAGAGCTGAGTTGAAATTTACCAGCTAATGGTCCCCTTGGCAGGTACCTCTATACTTTATTCATTCATTCATTTACAAAAATATATTCAGTAACAACTGGGTGCCTGGTACTCAGCTAAACTCTGGGGCTACAAAGATGGCTGAGGCACGGCCCCCAATGTTAAGTAGGAGACACAGACGGGAAAGCAGTTACCATATAATGCAGGGTAGTGGGATAATAAGCACTGCTCGGAGGACGGGGAGGGCTGGGTGACGGGAGGCTTCAAAGAGGAGACAGGCTGGAGCTGAGTCTCAATCCAATTGAATTCTCATCTTTTGTGCCTCTGCTTACACTGTATGCCAGATTTGGTGGTGAAGGCACCTTAGAAGAAGGGATAACGTGATTCTGGCATTCAAGTAATTGACATTTCAAAAAGCTAATTTAGCACCAGAAGAAGTA
Source organism: Camelus dromedarius (assembly GCF_036321535.1). Classification (NCBI taxonomy): domain Eukaryota; kingdom Metazoa; phylum Chordata; class Mammalia; order Artiodactyla; family Camelidae; genus Camelus; species Camelus dromedarius. Next base: position 29,146,959 of record NC_087443.1, read on the forward strand.
TGTATGTGACATCCACTTCCAGAATGGCAGGTTCTCAGTGAGCAACTCCAGCTGGGGATGTGAAAGATGCACACATCATAGCATCTGCTCGCAGGGGGTTTACCATCTATGGGAAGAGAGAGAGAAATCGAACTTGAAATCAGGAGAATTCATACAGGACAGCGTCCATTCAGCAGTGTGGGCAAGATGGGCTCTGGATGTTGAGAGAAAAGAAAGAAGGGCTGCAGAGGTCAACTTTCTGGCCCACGCTCCCATGTTTGTCCTGAAGTTATTACAGCAAGTGAGTCCCTAAGGACAGAGGCGAGGAGCCAGGTGTCCTCCCCATGAGCATGCTCGATGCCTCCACATCCTGTTCCCATCATGGCCCATCTGGTTGTCCTCCTCTCCCCCTAGCCCATCTCTCCAGCATTTCTCCCACCCTGGTGACAGGGCTTGATTCTGGGCTTTGACTATGTCTCTCAAATTATTTTGATTCACGGCTTGAGATTTTACAAAACCACACATGCACGCATGGAGCCTGTGGCCTCGGGATCTTGTTTGTTTTTAAGAGTCTAAAAAGTGAGCTTGTTTGGCGGGTTCTATAAATGGAGGTTTTCTTTACCGGGGAGATGGAAGGGAGCGGACATGGTGCGCTGCAGCCGCGGTATGTGTGCCCGTCGCCATGGGGCGGAATTCAGCGCCTGCTGGGGGAGGCGCCCACAGCCAGTGGGCAAACACATGTTGGGCCAAGAACACAGCTCTTCAACCTCATGAACTGTTTGCTTGAAAGATAACAGTGTCTCTTCCACATGGGCCTTTCACCACCCTCCATAAAGGGAATTTTGAATTCAACAGATGGTGTCTACTCATTGCAAACCAACCAGAAAAGGAGACATTTACATGGCTGGGCCTCCAGCCCTTGGGACCCAGCGGGGCCCTCATCAAATACTCGCCCAAAGACCAGCTCCCCACGGGCAGAGCCCCCTGGAATGGAAGCAGGCCAGGAAAACCAGCAAAAACGTGCCAACTGCTGATGCTGTGAGGTCCCAGTTGGCTGAAGAAGGTGAAAACATGTTTTCTGTCCCAGACTACAAGATAGCTTTATATCTCCTCCAAGAAAGAAAGCCCTGGGAGATACGGTGACCTCGGAAAGTGGCTTGCTCCCAGGGCCATTCTCCTTCTTCCAAAACAGCCCTCGCCCTGTGCTTTGCAAAACCTTTCAAAGAACAACTCTGTTAGGTTTGCAGTCCATTTCACATACTGGCACATTCTGGGTCCTGAGGACCCACACCTAACAGAAGGGACAGTGCAAGGGATAAAGAGGAGAGAGCAAATGCTTGTGGATGCACAGAGATGAACAGGAGATTTTCCTAAGACTGAACGAAGGTTCTTTCATCCTTGTCTGCCTCTCTCGTTAGGTTACTCTTGGGGGCAGAACCTCCTGGGGATGTTTTCCCAGGGAATGCGATGTTCTGATGGAGACTGCCTCATCAACTCAGTGAAGCCAAACACCAATGTAGTAAGTAGGTACAAAAGGTAAGACGGCTAAGTTGGGGGACAGGAGCTCTGTTTTCAAGTCCTGGATGGGCTGTCAGACTTTGGAAAAATAACACCTCTCAGGTTTAATTTTCTAATCCATCGCAGTGGCAGGAAAATCCCTGACCTGTATACTTTGCAGATATTGGAATGGGGGGGACATGAGATGAAGTATGTGAAAACAACCCTAGATCAATATAAGGACTGCTGATATTTGAAAGACTGTTTTTGAAAACAATAATGTGCCTATTTCCTGAAGACGTAAGAAGTTACCACAGAAAAGGAAGCGAGTAGCTAAAGCTTTCAACCAGATATTACTACGTGTTCAGAATCATCTGGCAACAGGTGGCTGGGAGAATCCTGGTCTGCAGAATGACCAGGGGACTTGATTCTTGTCCTGCCTTGGTTGCTCACTAGCTGCCTGCAATGCTTCTGTCATATCTTTGCCCCTTACTCTTTTGTAAATTGGGGAAGCTGGACTCTATTTTAGACATCTCTTCCTTCTGTAACATTCTCTATTCTCAAGTGGGTTGCAGAAGGAAAACTCCCAAACTAAACGGAAGTTTTATCATTGCCTTACTCATGCCACTGTTCATTAAAGAGCAGGGGGGGTAAATTAGGAGTTTGGGATTAGTAGATACAAACTACTGTATATAAAACAGGTAAACAACAAGGACCTACTGTACAGCACAGGGAACTATATTCAATATCTTATAATAACCTATAATAAAAAGGAATGTATATATATGTGTGTATACACACACGTGTAAATACACACACAAGTATATACACACACACCCCTGTGTATAACTGAATCACTATGCTGTACACCAGAAACTAACACAACATTGTAACCCGACTATGCTTTCATTAAAAAAAAAAAAAAAAGTTCAGCATAAATGTGGCTGGCCATCCCCAACTTTCTTATGGCCAAAAAGATGGGGGTCAGAGGGCAGTGGTCGAGGGAGAGTTTCAAGTCTCAAGTATGAAATCTGAGTAACAAGGACTCTGGGAGGGAAAAGTTGGGGGAGAAAAAAATCCCCCTGCCCACCCCTGTATTTTTCCATCTTTCATAGCATCCTAGACTAGGGAGTGACAGGCAAAGTGACACAGTGCTCAGAGGGCAAAAGATAAATGTTTGATGAATTGGCCATTGGTAGGGAAGTGATGGGCTTTGTATGTGCATAATGGCTGAGCTGCCTTTCCATGTCGATCGCCTACCAAGATAAGAAGCCATAATGAATGGACCTTGAGATGCCCTGGACAGAAGCAGTTTTAATTTGACTGGTTTTAATAAAATTAATTTTTAAAAGAAGAATAACAACAAAATGGCAGAAGGAAGAGGATAGCAATTTGGAGAGACCAGAGAGGCTGAGAATTATAAATATCCAAGTGGCTACTAACCACTGGATTTTCCATCCCCTGGGCTAGTCAAGTCAGCAGGGAGAAGACATGTGACTTGGTTACATCTGCATGTCATCAAAAAGCCTATCTGTGCCCAATACTGTGCAGAGACATTGAGATACAGAAATCAAATGGCCTGGCTGAATAGAAAAATACCCAAGTAGGCAAAGAATAGATCATTCAGTCATTCATTTATTCCTCTTTCAGTGAATATTGAGCATCCCCTCCGTAGGCCTAGGGTGAATGAAATAGGTCTGCTCCCCCCCACACTGGAGCTTAACGGGCTTGGCTCTTCTAGCAAAGTGAGGAACACTCTCCTGGTCCAAGGACTCCTACTGTGCTATGTGGTCTCTGTCAGGCAGCCACGAATGTACAGCCTTGGACATGCCCCTTCCCTGACTAATTTTCCATTTCCATACTTATTCTTTGATTTTGGTCTTCTGGACCTAATTTGTGCTTGGCTTCACTAAGTTGACCAGATCATCTCCATTAGTACAAACCGTTGCTTGTGAAAACACCACAATGGTGTCCTACTGCCAAGGGAGCCGTCATATAACCAGAGAGGCCGGCTTCAGCCCTAGGAGTCTCTCACTATGCCTATGAGTAGATCACTTTGTGGACTTTGGCTTTTTCCATATGCAAAACGTGGGATTGGAGCAGGTGATTTGCTCCATCATTTGACCAACATTATTTGAGGACTTGATAGATCAAACACTCTGACAGGCCTGGGAGAACAAACCTGATGAAGATACGGTGTCCTCAAAGGGCCCAAGGTCTCATGACACAAGGGCAAAACACACAGCCTTGACATGATGTGGTGTAAGGGGTCCCTCTGCCTTCAGGTGACCTTAAAAGAGCTCTAAGATCCCTTCTAATACCCACATGTCCTAAGATTAGTGTCCCAACCTCCATTTTTCTGACAAAATACAGAATTACGAAGAAGGTTGGTTATCCTAGCATTCTAACAGTCACCCCCAAGATACCTCTCGTTTCTCCCATATTGGGGGGGTATGTTACATTAAAAATAATTCCCCCATTGGTACAGTGGCAGATGGTAACTGCACTTACTACAGTGATCATTTTGAAATGTACAGAAATATTGAATTACTATGTTGTGTCCCAGGAACTTACATAGTGCTGTAGGTCAGTTATACTTCGAAACAAACAAGCAAGCGAACAAACTCGTAGGAAAAGAAATCAGATTTGTGGTTACCAGAGGCAGGGGGAGGGAGGGGGAATTTGATGAGGGTGGTCAAAAGGTACAAACTTTCAGTTATCAGATTAATAAGTACTACGGATGAAAGGTACAACATGATAAAGGCAATTAACACTGCTGAGTGTTACATATGAAAGTTGTTAAGAGAGTAAATCCTAAGAGTGCTCATTCATCACAAAGGAAAACAAATTTTTCTATTTTTTTTTAGTTCTGTATCTAAATGAGATGATGGATGTTCACCAAACTTATGGTGGTAATTGCTTCATGATGTAGGTAAGTCAAATCATTATGCTGTACACCTCACGCTGAAACAGCACCGTATCTCAGTTACATCAATGACGCTGGAAGTAAAAAACAAAGTAGAATAAAATAAAACCTAAAAAAAAAAAAAATCTCCCCCTGCTTCCCACCTCTGAGAGTATACTTTCTCCCCCAACTGCAGAAGGAAAGTTGCTCATTACTAAACAGCTCAGCAAGGTTCACACTATTGGAGAATATAAAGTTTTATGAGCAGGTCTCTCCTTCTCTCTCTGGGTGTAAGTGAGAAAGTGAGTGAGAGAAAAAGCCGGAGAGGTCTGGCTCAGGAGTCCAGGGTGAATTATAGACTGCCGCTCAAGATTCACAGCTCTTCGTGCTAGAAGGTTAATATTCTCACATGTCATTAGGTCTGCTGGCTCTCCTGATGGTTCATTGAAGCAGGCAGCAAATTATTTCCTCATGCTGCAGAGGACAGCACACTTCAAAGCAAGGGAACTCAGGTCAGGAGAGGCCTCCGGGTGGATTAATGACTTGGGATCACCAGGGGTTGTCTATAGGTAAGAGTGGGCCTGAAGCCTTTGACACAGCTAACTTTTTGATCCGTCTTGACCCGGCTTTCAAGTCAGACCTCCAGATTTTATTCCTATCACCTTCTAAGAACCTGACAAGACCTGCGGGAAGACGGAGTAACCTGTCTGGTCATTTTATCGTCACTTGAAATGCCTCCACCTGTCCTCTGCTGTTGCACCTCTCACCCACAGTTCAAGGTGGAGCTTCAACGCCACCTCCTTGGAGACAACTTCTCAGCCTGAGCCAAACCGGGTGGACCATGCCTGGGCCCACCTCCCAGAGGCCTCCTACACTGCATGCTCCTTCCGTCAGTGGCCCACAGACGGTCTGTTCTCTACCATCCTAGGTGTCATACTCTGGTCACCTTGACAGCCAGTTAAGCTATGGGGGTACCACAGGCACAATGGGTTGTACCTCTGCGTCTCCCCTAGTGACAGTTAAGTAGGAGGAGGGGAAAACCTGCCTACCTGCCCTGGATGCAGGCCCAAGTCCTGGCCTGTTTCCTTTCCGGGAGAAAAAGCCAAGAAGAGCCCCAGAAGTGTTTATCATACAGGCTTATTAAACTACTTCTTCACAGGTAGCTTGGAAAACACCACTTCTAAAGACAAAATGAGCAAAGAATAGTGAAAGGCACAAGATACTCAGAGGAAGTCACAGTAGCCTCGAGGCTGCCTTTTTCAGGCCCCAGTGACTAAATAAGGATGTTTGGTGCACATGCCCACACAGTCTGTATTCTGTTTTCTCTGTCTCAGATTTGCTACACGGCAGAAAGGCTCTCACCGAGACCCGCTCTTACGAGGGGGCCTGCACAGGAGGGCAGCCCTCTCCCTCAGCACCATCCAGGAGGGTGCCTGGTGAGGGGCCTGAGAGGAACTGGCAGGGAGCCTGGAGGACACACTCAAGACAGGCTGTGTCTGGGCGCCACACCAGTGGGCAGCTCAGCACAGGGGCCAGGAAGGAGTTCCCATCCAGTTCCAGTGGGTGCATCTGCCTGGCCTCCCAAATGTCCTCTCCCTTCAGAGGGGCAGCACTCGGTGGGGGCATCAACAGCACTCATGTTAGGCAACCCTCCTGCCCCCCACTTCAAACCTGGACGTGCAAATGGAAGTTAGGGACAGCGCTCAGGAAACAAGTGAGAGAGCTCTGGAGATACATAAGGAGTGGTCATCCCGCTCCAATCCTGCCTCCTCCCCCTGCCGCGGGCACCTTGACATTTTCTCTCTTGTGTCCTGCTCCTCTCTCCCTATCTGTTCTCCTAAATAACCCGACTCCCTTTCCTCAAAAACACTTTTATCTTCTTTAACATGTTTTTCATCACCTATGCAGGGAAAACAAATACAAACACAGCTGCACACCCATGTCCCAAGGCTCTGGACCCCCAGAGTACAGAGAGCTCAGAGGCCAGGCGAGGGAGCCCCACCTGCTTCAATCTGGGCCACGCAGCCAAGCATTCCTCCCTCGGTGCAGCTAAAAAGCGCGTGCTGAGGCATCAGGGACGAGCTCTGTCCCGGGGCTCAGCAGAGTGTACTTCAGTCCCAGCTGACTCCACTCACTGTGTGTAGGCAGAGACCTTCCTTCCCCTCTCTGGACCTCAGATTCCTTCAGAGTGGAATAAAGAAAGAGAAGCTACTTTATCAGCATGTCTAGAAGGGTGGTTTGTGGACCACCCACAGCAGAGTCTCCTGAGACACTTATCAAAAAATCAGATGCCAAGGTCCACCCCAGCCTACAAACCATGCTCTTTGTGGGTGGAGTCTGGATACCCACATCACTTCTATGTACACAAAAGGGTGAGAAACAGTGGGGGCCCCTCAGCCCAAACAAGTTCAAGGGCCCGTCAGGTGATACCCTACATTTCAGTGAATCCAAAGTTTATCAATGACAGACACACCATTATTTCATGTATTGGTAAGAGAGAAAAACCACTGTCAGTTAAAAATCACCCAATGCTTCCTACCTTAAAATGCCTCAGGCACTCTCTTCCTTCTTTATAAAAGAAAAAAAGCTTTCTGCTTTTCAAGAATGATTCAAGGCCATTACTCCAAAAACAAATATTTGCTTTACAATATCAAGTTTATGCCCTTTCCATATAGATAGTAATTTTGTCTTTTAATACCAAGTCACAGGGAAATTTTAGTTGGCACATATCTATGACTGTATCTGTATATACAGCTATAAGCCAAGTGAAAATATTAAGAACAAACTATAACCAAGTTGGAGTGCATACTGACAAAGATCTCACAGCTGCCTCCTGGCCAATGGTAATTTTAAGAAACCATCAATTTTGAGATGGATTCAGGGATGTTAAAATGTGGGGGGAAAAGTACATCTTAGAAATGCTAAGATATAAAAAAATGCAGGTAAGACAACAGGGAGCAGTGAGGACTGAGGGAATGAGAGTGCACCCTCTACCCAAAGGCATCCAAATTCATAGCTGTGTGGTCCACAAATATCAGTGGGCTGCGTTTGGCCCATGAGTAGGACGACCATATAAACTGGGGCATCTCCCAGAGTGGAGGGACACTATTATTACTGGTTATGCCAGGAAAACAGGCTTTAACTAGAATCATCCTGGGCAAACTGGGATGAAAGTTAACCTACCCATGAGCCAGCATGGCAAGCTCCAGGTCATGTGGTGACCAGAGCCCGATTAATTCTAAAATTCAGATCTACAACATCATGCATCAACTAAAGCTACTTTTCACTCTGTCTTTAAAACTCCCTGCAAGTCTGACATCTTTGTGCCTGTAGAGTTCCCCTAACTCTCCACAACTGCCTAGCATGTACCTAAAACTACCCCTTCCTAATACGAGGGGTCTGGGCCCCCTCCTGAGAGAACACTGCAGACCCCCACAGGGATCCCTATAACTGTCTGAAAGGATTCCATCAGTGGTTCTCAACAAGGCATGATTTTGTCCCCAAGAAGACATTAGGCAAAGTCTTAAGACATTTTCAGTTGTCATGACTGGGTGGTGCTACAGGCACCTAGTAGGCAGAGGCCAGAAATGCTGCTAAACATCCTGTGATATACAGGGCAGCCCCCTAACAAAGACGTATCTGACCCAAAGCGTCATCACTGCCGAAGCTGGGAAACCCCGTATGAGATTAAAAATGATGCTTTTGGTCCCTCAATTGTGGGGAGACCCGCACTCCTTCCTTTTCAACTCATAGCTGTCCCAGCAAGCCCTTGTCCACAGCCCCTGAGGGGGACAGCCAAGTGCTGCTGGCCCAGTTCCTGATGGGGGAAGGAGCCACCACAGCAATGGGAGACATGGCACAGCTGTCCATCTCCACGAGGAACATAAACAGCACTTCCCAGGTTCACAGGAAAAGACAGGATTGACAGACTGTGTGACTGTTCCCTTCTCCATCATCGCTAGGAAAGAAAGTGACAGCAAACATATCCAAAGACAGCTGGAGGTGGCAGCTCTTGTTAGCACTTGGAGACCTTGGACTTCTACAGCTGTGCACATCCTTGGAAGATGTACACACTTCTTGGGGAGCCATGGCAACCCAAGAAGAAAACCACCCATGCTGAAAGGGCTTGTCCCAGGCTTGAGACAGGGCCCCTTAGACAGCTCAGATTTGCCTCAGTGCAGCCGCTGGAGTGTGGGCAGAGAGGTCCCCTTCCGCACTCTCCATAGCCTCCTTTACCCACAGGGAGGCAGCGGCAAGGCCGGAAGTACCGCAGGAGACAACGACCCCATCCCTTAGAGAATGGGGAATCCTGAAGGTAATGGCAGACCAAGGCAGAGCAGGGGTCAGAACACCAGGGGACTGATTCCAGACCAAGACAGGACATGAGGAGCAAGGGCCTCGAAACTGGGTCAGAAATCCCTCCTGAATTAGTTCCCTCAAGCTACTGTAACAAGGTACCATAATCTGGATGGCTTAGAACAATGGAAATTTGTCTCACAGTTGTGCAGGCTGGAAGCTAAGGTGTCAACAGAGGGCTGTGTTCCCTCTGCAGACACTGGGCAAAGGTGTGCCCCAGGCCTCTACCCCAGCACTTGCCCTATGTGGGAGTCTGTCTCTTCACGTGGCTGTATTTTCATATAATATAACCGTGTAAAGTAACCCAACTTCAGCATGGTCTTATTTTAACTTAACTAATTATGTCTACAACACCCCTGTTTCCAAATAAGTTCACACTCTGAGGTACAAGGGGTTAAGGCTTCAATATGCGATGTGGGTGAGACAAATTCAACCTACAGCATCTCCTAAGTGATTACTAGTCCCATGAAGGGGGTCAAGGTTCTCATCGGTGCCCAAGGAAGTGATACCCTGAGGAGGAGACTGTTGTGAGCAGCTGTTGGAGCCAGGTACTGAGAACTCAGGATAGATGCCCTGATGCAGGAGTCAGCCCCATGCTCCCTAAACCATATTCATTTTCACTCTCCTTTTCCCCAGACCAGGCCTCCTATTCCTGGTTTAACACAACCATCATTCAGAATTTAAAAATACAGCACACTATTTATCTGAAGTTCACACTTGCATCCATCTTCATTCTCTGAGACACAGCCATGAACCTAGAGGTACGTGAATAATGCTGGCATGAAGTCCATGTCCAATAAAGGTTTGTTCCTTTTTGTTTCCCCTCTCAGCCATGAAGATGATGTCACAAAATCAGGATATCATAGAAGAGGGTCTTAAGCATCCACTCAGAAAACTAGGACTGTCAAACAAACCAGTATTTTAAGATTTTCATTTCCTAATCCTTGGCTGAAATTAAGAAAAGGCAGGGAAGCAATGGCTATTGTATTGACACCAGAAGAAAAACAGATTGGAAACTAAAACAAAAGCAACTACCAAAATAAACAAATAAACCACTCGGCATGTGTGTAATCAGCACCACACCCTTCAGCTGCCAGCAAATGTCATGGTCACAAGTCAGAAATCCGCAGCATCAAAGGGGAAAATAAGCCAACCAACACAAATTTAAAAAGAACCTCCACTGCTTTTACCTGAAGTAAGAGAGAGTTGCTGCATTCAAATTGTGTATAATTCTCATGGAGAGACAAGATGTCGACATGTGGAAATTAAACAATACAAGATTCAAGGAGTAACTCAAGATAACAATAGAACTGTCACAAAGCAATAAATGATTATGTGCCAAATAAACAATATAGAAAATAAGTGCTACAAAAACTCGGAGGAGTGATTACTTTAGGCTGGAAGTCCAGGAACGACTCTTTCAAAGATGTAGATGCCGAGCTGAGACTTGAGAATTATAGGATACTTTGTATAATCTCTTTAAGAAAACAGAGGCATGGGTAGCAGAAGTTTTAGGAAGATTTCTTTCTAAAAGAGTTAATGTTGGGGGGAGGGTATAGATCAAATGGTAGAGTGCATGCTTAGCATGGGTTCAATTCCCAGTACCTCCATTAAAAGAAAAAACTAATAATAAGTAAATAAATAGATCTAATGACCTCCTACCCTAAAAGTAAACTAGCATTATTTGATGATTAAAGACAGCCAGTAAAATGGGATTACGCTGGAGATCTCATTCTCAAATTATCCCAGAATGACAGGCTGTTTGGATTGATAGTCAGTGGTTTGGGAGGCAGCTTCCAAGGTGGTTCCCAGTGATCCCTTCCTCCTAGTGTTCATGTCCCTGCGTCATCCCCTCTGCTTGAGTGTTAGTTGGACCTAATGACTTGCTTCTAATGAACACAATGCACAAAGCAATGGGATCTTACTTCTGAGATCAGGTCACAAAAAGACTATGACTTTCGCCTTGCTGGCCTCCTCCTACGCTCACTTCCTTGAGAGCAAGCTACCAAGTTGTGAACTGCCCTACGCAGAGGCCCATAGGCCAAGTATCCGAGGGAGGCCTCCAACCAATGCCCAGGATGAAACCAGGGCCTTATTCCAACATCCTGTGAGGAATGAAATCCTGCCAGCAACATGTGAATCGGCTTGGAAAGGGATCCTCCCCAGCTGAGCCTTGATGATGACAGCTCCGTCTATCATCTTAATTGCAGCCTGTGAGAGACTCAGGATTAAGCCACATCTAGACTCCTGACCCACAGAAGCTGTGTGAAAGATAATGTTCGTTGTTTTAAGCTGCTAAATTCTAGGGTGATTTGTTATGCAGCAATAGATAACCAATACAAAAGGCGAGGTGAAGATGCATCTATTTCTCTAATCTGCCAACTAAGACTCTCTCCATCCTCAAGATGAATGGATATTAGAATGAATTAACTAAGATCATGTAACTAAGATCATGTGATAAAGGGAAACAGAACATAACAAAAATACTTACACACGAGTAGGGGTTGTATGTTAGATTTTAGGTGCCAGGCACCTAACACTGTCATGTATGACTAAAGAGATAAAAGCTAAACACCAGGTGACCTGGGCCCCAAGCCTCCCCTGGTAGCCTGTCCTAGAGAAGTAGGTGTCTAGATGCTGTGTCCAGTGGTCACCTGAAATGGAGCTGGGCCACTCTAGGTCAGGTCTCCCATAACTCCAAATTTAAAGTGTCATTCCCCAGAGCACTGAGCCACACTCAGGAATCTGGACCAGGAGTCTGGATTCTACCACATGGGTTTTTCCCCTTTTTTGTAAAAGCTTACACATGAGCCTAGGTTGATAAATCAAAGGTTCAATGACCTGAGCTCACGTCTTTCTGTCAAAGTGGCAACACTTGCAGCATTTCTGAGTTCTCCAAGCTGAGCTCCTATTCTGCTTCATGACATTTCTGAAGTTATATACGTCGGACCCCGGAAAGGACAGGGGCAAACCAGAACTAACTGCAGGGATTTTGTCTCAGCCCATGAGCCTGCACATGAGGTGTTAGGCTGGAGTTCCCAGAAGCAGACTATGAGATGAGGACGTGGGAGCAATACTTTTACTTGGGAGGTGATCACATAAAGCATCAGAAAGTGAAGAAAGGGAAAAAAGTGAATAAAGGATGGCTCATGAGGTAGGTCAGTGCCAAGGGCAACTGGGGTTCAACCCCTCCTTAGGGCAGAGATCAGTAAACTTGTTATGTCAACAGTCAGCTAATAAACATGCTAGGCTAAGAGAGCCATATCACCTCTGTCACAGTTGCTCAGCTCTGTGAAAGCAGCCACAGGTGAAAGATGAATGAATGGGCATACAAGTGTTCCAATAAAACTTTATTTACAAAAACAGTGAGTGGGCCAGATAGGGCCCTGGCTCTGACTCCTGCTCTAGCGTAGCATGGGATGAAATGTGGATCATTCCTTAGCAAACCCTCCAAGAGGGGTGAGGGAGCTGGGACACTTACTGTCTCCTCCCATCAGTCCTGGGCTGAGGGCCGAGCAGGTTCCAGAGCTGCAGACTGGTGCACGTGGAGGAGTCCGAGGGCATCTGGGCAGAGCACTCACAGCCACACAGACCCCATCCCAGCCTAATCCACTCTGAAGAGGACAGGAAGAGGGTGGTGACAGAAAGGAGGAAAGGGGCAAAGACAGAGGCCTTCTGTGACGGGTGGTGTGGGCTGTCAACACTGTGCTCCTCCCTGCCTCCCTCCCTCCCTCTCTGCCCTACTGGACTTTGAAGGGGCTATCACAGTGAGGAATCCAGCAAGTAGAGTTCCCCAGTAACACAGCTTACCCACTGCCCCAGTTAAGTCCTAACCACTGTCCAACCACGTCACAGATCTCACCTCCTTAGTACACCAGAGACTCCTTCCTCCTTAAAGAACCCTTTCCTCTGTGTGGAGTTTGTTTTCATTTTAGTTTTTTAATTTAAATTAAAATGTCAGTTGGCTGGACAGGGAAAGAGATCGGGAAAATCAACAGAAGGGATAGTGTACTTACAGAGTCTAGGATCCCCACCCACCCCATCCACAAGAAGGAGGGAAAACCCACCCTCCCCTCCTCTACACCCCAGCTAAAGTCAAGAAAATTTAATTAAATCATCTTATTATATAATTGGGACTAGGCCTCAGGCTGCAGCAGTCAAGAAGGGATTAAGGGCAGAGCCACCTGGGCAGCCATTCTCCTGGGTCCCATTACCACCCCCCTCGTCCCTTTTTATAGCCAACAGATTAAAATGCGAGCCCAGCAATCTTTGATCTTTCACTTGCTGACACAAATCCTTTCAAGCTTCCAACATTTTCTGCTGAGGTAATTAGTACTAATTAAAAGGTTTCCAACAGTCTTTGCTTCGTTTTTTTTTTTTTTTCCTTCCTCCTGTGTGTCTCCCCCTGTTCCTCCTCCCCCAAAGAAATCCCTGAAAAATGGGCATCCCTCACTTTCTTCTTTATCTGACTTGGCCCGATCAAGTAGATTAGTGACTCCATTATTCCGAATACAAAGCCAGACAACAGGTTTTTACTATCGCTCCTGACCTGTGGCGAGTGCAGGGGTTTATACTCATGAAATAAGCATCTTGGCTTGTATGAAAAGACAGTCCAATTATGCAGGAAGAGACACAGTGCAGTGTCTTCTTCTGCCCAAGGAAGGACATACATTAATGATGAAAGTTTTCACTCCAGTGTCACATGCACACACATGCACGCACGTACAAATGCACTTGCAAACTGACAAGTTGCAAAACTTGCCTCCTAGCTTGCTCCATCCCCATGCTTTCTTTTTCTTTGGAGGGGTTATGGAGAAGGGGAAATCCACATGGACTATTTAAAAGATAATGCCAAAAAATTAAAGACAGGACCATCTCATCAAAGTTGAAAAAAGACTTGGGAGAAAATACACACACATTCACACAGACACATATACAACTATTTAGCCATGGATTCAAATTCCCAATCAAATGATTTCTACAGCCCACCCCCCTTGGCTCTTTGCCATGGGAGTGGGGACACGGAAGCTTCGGTGTTGTATCTGAGCTGGAGCCCCGCCATGGAGCAAGGGCAGCCCTGACCAGAACTTCTGGGACACACCGAGGCCCGCAAGCACTTCTCACTACAGAGAAGCAGGGCAGGAATCCAGTTGGCAAGACAACTTCCATCAAGGAGGAGGGTAACCTGGAACAGACTAAGGGCTACAGCAACCTGGGACTCTATTACTCAGCACCTACTTGGCACAAGTGTACATGGAAAGGGAAGAGGGTATTAAAACCTCACTTAATCCCATGCCATCTCTTTCTTGCAGATGTGACACGTAAGATGGGGAGGGGTGAGTCTCAATGCAACGGTGACGGGTGCTTTCTCCAGCCCCCTGTGAGGTGCATACAGCACTCATCTACCTCAGCCCACCGACCCCAGGAGGCAGGTGTGAGCACTGCTCCTCTGGTCTCAATGGGGGTATTAAGGATCCAAGAGGTGGCCCAAGTGCTCAAGGTCACACATTAACCATAGCTATTCCTCCCAGGGTCTTGACACCCAGTGGTGTGGAGATGAGATGGCCACGTTCCCTACACCCTTCATGCTGGTACCCAGCACTTCTAGGAGGTGGGGGATGTCCCCTCCACCCCTCCTGGGGGGCCCAACGACTCCAGTGGCTGCAGCAAGAAGATGCTTTTTCTGACTCGACCACTGGGGATCTTTTGTGTTAAATGGCTAGAAATGCTCCTTTAAGAGCTGGAGGCCCAGGAATGATTCACTCCAGACCCCAAACGGGCTTTGATGAGGCTCTCCTGATTAGTGTGGGATGCCACTAAAATATATATCCTCTCTCTACCCCATCCTCTTAAAAAAAAAAAAGAAGCTAACGCTGAAAAGTAATGGATTTAATGATCTAGAAAATCTAGACGCTGGAAACTCCAAGGGAGATCATATTAAATTAGACCAGTACAAACAAGCCAAACTAGATTTATCCTCTTGTGGTTACAGATTTTATCTAGTAAACCAGGTTTTCGGGGCTAGTGTCTGTTTTCAATGAATAGAATTTTTGAATGTCAAGTCCCAGGATTCCTCTTGGAGGATAATTTACCCCCAGGATCTCAGTTCCGTTGGGGCTGGCCAGACCCAGTCTCTGCAGAGGGCCACACACACACACACACACACACACACACACACACACAAAGATCACTCCTCCTCCTGACCCTGTGGCCAGGCCACCTGTTAAGAAGCAGCCACAGGAGGGATTCAGAGGTGGGTGGAGGCAGAGATCAAGGTACCAAGGTACAGAGAGAAGAGATGAAGTCTTCCCTTGGCTCCTTCCTGAGAGAGTGAGGAAACCTGAGAGGAAGAGGGTGGGAGAGTCAAGAAGCAGCAGAGAATGTTCTGGAATGTATGTCAGCTACTCTTAAAGAGACACCCATGAACTGGATTAAGAGTTTCCTAAAGACTACTGTGGACCTGGCCTGTGGGAAATCCCTCGAGGTCCTTGCTGGAGCAAAGATGCCATGAGACTGTTTTAAGTTTTCCTTCTTTACGGGAAACAGCTTCAACACCTTGTCTCTAAAGCCAACGGTGAGGAAGCCGTGTCTGTGCAGCCTTTCTCTCCCAGGAACCGTCCCCCCACCAAGGCCAGCGGTGGGGGGAAAGGCTCTCCCTCGGAGGAGGGCACGGGGTGGCTGCCACGCTGGTCTGGGTTGCTGCTAAGACATAATTACAACGGAGAGAAGGCGGCTGGAGGGGGGAGGAGGGAAGGAAACTACTTTTGAAAATTATGAAAAATACCTTGACGGCATCTCTTTGAGGCTCACATTTAGCTCTGGGAAAAGATTTCTGCCAAAGGGTGAGTTCTGACAGGGGGAAGATGAAATGAGGGGCTGCGGGGAGGGAAGGTGGGGGCGGTGCTGCAAAGAGGCAGCCGTCTGTCAGACCTGATGACTTGGCAGCCGAAGTCAGTCTGGAGTATCCACCTACCCCGTCCAGGGTGGGGAGAAGCCCTGCCAGCAGCTCGTCTGGCCAACATGACCACACAGAGACACACACACAAGCCGGTCAGGCCCTCAGACCACCAAGTGCTTCCCCGAAGGCTCTAAGTATCTGGGAGAGAATTAGGTTTAGACACTAATGCAGACAGTCTCCAGCTCTGTCTGATCGAGCCCAGACCCAGGGCCGGGAACTCCGGGCCCAGCCTCGGTGAGAGCAGGGCGCCGCACCCCGCACCGGCGCGCCAGGGGGCTGCGGGGGAGGCCGGGCCCAGCACTGCCCTTATGGGTCCCCCACGTGCAGACTTTAAGACATCACATTTCTTCTGCATCAGTCCCTCCTTCAAATAGGATCACCCAAGGCTAATTTCCTGACTGTATTCTGAAAGAAGGGTACACACTTCTCACATGGGACTTGTTCTCTGCCTGTGGTTTGTTTGATGGGGATGCATCTTAGTTCAGTGAGAGAGACATGGATAGGGAGTCAGGAGCAGCAGTGTATCAAACAGGTGGGGCGGGGCCTCATGGGAGCGTCCACCCTGGGAGGAGGGCTATCTGATCACTGACACTGTTGGAACTGTCGGCTCATGGTGGTGGTTAAAGTCAGAGGCAGGGGCTTTGTTACTGTTCTTATGCCCTCCACAGACACAGCAGCTCCTTACGGCCTGCACCCAGAGCTAGCTGTCCCCATCCCCAGCTACATCACTGCTCAGGAGACCTGGGTTCTAGGACCACACCTGCGCACTCCAGTCTGTGTGATCTCGGACAAAGCACTTGACATGTCTGGGCCAGAGGGTCTTCATCTGCAAAACTAAGGCAATTGGCAAAACCAAAGGAATTGGCTAAACAGTCACTAAATCTCTTCCACTGAAAAGTGTCTTAAAAAAAATCCCTATTTCCCCCCATATATTTCAACCTGAGAATTTAGCAGTGGAAAGTATTGCAAGTGACCACATTTAAGGGCTCACACACAGTCCTTAAAGATGGGTTCATTGTCAGAAGCGGTCCAGCACTGCTCAAACACTGGTTCCATCCTCCAAGGTGGGGAGGAATTCCCTGACCCCGCACACGGCTGTCTGCTGGCCCAGTGTGGCAGAGGGATGCGGTGCAGGAGCTGCAGAGTGTTTGTCTACTCGCCCTTCCTGCAGCCAGGCCAGCACCGACCTTACCCGTCCTCTGTGCCCCACAGTCAGGGACGCTGGGCAATGCCACCTATTAATGTAGCACTCCAAGACTGAAGGCAGCCTTGGATTGGAAGGCCAAAGGTATTTTGTTTCTTTCCAAAGATGAGTTAATATGTTTCAAGGTCAATTGGAGAGAGGGTATACCAGACAAAAAGGGGGAAAAAAGTGTTTAAACTGCTGCGGCTTTAAAAGCTTAACCAGTAAAGCCCCTCCAGCCTTCAGTCAATGGGAATCAAAACAATGATTTCAAGCAATTTTATTCCATCTACAGGCAGGATCACTTAAATGGAGACTTGCTCCTTTCTTTCCCTTTTCCCCCATTTCCAAACTGCGATCCATTCCCCACTCCTGGAGATGCATTTTGACAGAGCCTTTTGTGCAGCCTTTTCACGACATTAGCCACCCCAACACAAACACTCTTTGCCAAGAGAAGTCTTCAGGGGAGTTCTCCCCCGGCTGCCCACCCTGCTGCTTCAAATCCTAGAGGCGATGCTGCAGAAACCCATAAGCAGAGAGGATTTCAAATGCCTGCCACTTGCTTAAAATTGATTTTCAGACGAGAGCTCTAGAGAGCCAAGTATCCCCACAGTTTGGAACACTCATCATCTCTGACGATGAAGTCATTTGCTGCCATAAGCAGAACAAGGGTTAATGACCCAAAATCGAATAAATTACTGGATTCAGATCCATCATTACCATTGGTTTTAAAAATAATCGGGAGCAAGTGAGTGCGGACTCAGAGCCATCACAAAGACGGACGCGGCTCCCCTCTTCCCCTCCTTTGCTTACGACAATAAATTCTGCGGAAGAGCATCTCTGGCTCACACACCAATTAACATTTCTCATGCCGGTGCACAAGGGGCCGTGCAAAGTGATTCCATAGTAAATTAGTCTGGAAATTGCCTTAGTTGTGACACTGGGAGATGTCCTCGGGGTTTGGGATGGGGGGAGGCAGGAGAACTTTCTTCCCTAAGTGCCACTCCATGGTCTCACCCCCGACGAGGCGACGGGGACACTGGGGCAGGCAGCTCTCAGCACCGCAGTAAATCTTCCGACAATTTATCCAAACAAAGGCCAGTGCGGAATGAGGGCGATACACGGGAAGCAGATGAATAAGCAAGATCCATGGTGGTGGGGGTGACCCCGCAGCCCCGCTCCATGACACGGCTCTCAAAGCAAATTGTGCCCGAGTGGAGTTGACGTGCCTGGACCGAACACAGTGCTCCCCTCAAGGGTGTCCACCTCCCCTCCCATTTACAGAAGGCAGACGAAGGTGGAGGATGGGAAAGGAGGGGAGGGAGGGTGGGCAGAGAGGGGGCCAAGCGAAGGGAGACAAGGAGGCGAGTGAATGAAAAGCCACGCATAATGGCCTGGGGTTTATTTTACAGAGAACAAAATGGCTCAATTTGAGCACTTTGTGGAAATTGGCTAGCGTGAGACACCAGGGGTACCTCCAAGAGAGGACAGTTACATGAGCTGCAGGAGACTCTGGGCCCAGGGGGCAGAGAAAGGGAAAATAAATATATAAACACACACACACACACACACAAGCTCACGCGCGCCTCCTCCATCCTGAAAACTTCAGCAGGATCATGGAGAACCACAGAGGTGATTCGGCAAGGAAATGCTCAGCGAGGTATCCGAACGCCCTTAACGCTTTTCAAATTGCACCTCTAATATGTGGGGCTCATTGCACTCTGCCCTCTCGCTTTGTGCTCCAAAAATGCCACATCTTTTTAAAAAGAAGCCTAGTTTATTATTTAGTAGGAACAGCAGGTTTTTATTTTTTTTAAGGGCTGCTAATAACTCTGAACCCCCTTTCAAAAACAATCCACCCCTTGCTAAGAAAAAGTCAGAGCGACTGACTAATGGGAGTAATTCAAAGTACCTCAATTAAAATTCAGGTTTTGGCCTTTCGAGCAGTCTATTTAAAGATTTTTTTTTCCCCTAGATTGGTTGTAGACAGATGATTATTAAATATTTATGTGTCTGTGAAAGGGGCTCTCGGAGCTTGGCTCGGCTGAGGGCAGAGCTTTCCATAGTGGCTGTTCCTCCTCTCAGAGGGCCCAGGGAATGATTACTCTGTTTGGCTCCTTAACCGCCTGGTTTCCAAGAGCCCCACATACCAGCCAGTTGGTCCTAAGGTGGTGGGACCAAGGCAGGACAGCTCGTTCCATGGACAAGGCAAAGTGACCAAGAGCCTTCTCTGAGATCTCTGAGTAGTTGGCACTTTCTACTCTAGTCCAAAGGGAGCTCCGGGGTTGCCTTGTCTTCCATGACCCTCACCAGACACTGCCCTGTATCACGGTGTTAAATCTCTAGGAAGACAGAGTTCTCCTTAAATGGTTTCTACTCCACGAAGGCAGGATCTAAGGATCCACAGCACCCACACTTTTGACAGGCTGATTTTCTCTCCTTCACTTTGTGAAATAACAACTCCATTTCCAATTGACTGAAACCCCAACAGTGGAGGGGTTCTCACCACAGCCCACACCTTCCCTAAAGAGAAGAGAACTAAGTCAACTTATTTCAATACGAAGCTTCTTTGGGGGAATGGAGAGAGCTTGACTTGAACAAGGACTACTCTGCCCTAAGACTAGGAATGCGGATATGGGTGGATGGTACAAGAGAGCTGTATCCTCCCAGTTACTCAAGCGACAAAGGTATATGGGCATTTTTCTATATGGAAAGCACAGAGTAAAGCAAGGGGTTTCAGCAAATTGGAAAGATGGGGTGACTTGCATTCTCTGTAATATCACGTAGCTCTAAAAAGGTAAGAGATGCATAATGTATTATTGAAAGAAAGAAAACAGTACAGTTATATTCATAGAATAGTCTTATGTTTGGGGAAAAATTGAACAGCATAAATAAACATAGGAAGACAAAGAGAGAGAGAGAGAGAGAGAAAGAAAGAAAGAAAGATAGAAAGAAAGAAAGAAAGAAAGAGAAAGAAAGAGAAGAGAAGAGAAGAAAAGAAGAAAGGAAGAAATAAAGAGAAAGAAAGAAAGAAAAAAGAAAAGAGAAGAGAGGAGAAGAGAAGAGAGGAAGAGAGGAAGAGAGGAAGAAAGAAAGAAAGAAAGAAAGAAAGAAAGAAAGAAAGAAAGAAAGAAAGAAAGAAAGAAAGAAAGAGGAAGAAGGAAGGGGGCTGGAATGCTACCTTGAATAGAGAGAGGTGAATCTGTCTTGTTTGGCTTCTGGCACTAAAGATTTACTGCTTTTCTTGTATGAAAATAGACACCAATAAAATAAATACTTGAAAAGAAGAGGCCATAGTCTCTACCCTGTAAGTGGACTTTGGTACAGCGGTTCCTAAAGCCCTACACCATCTGCAACAAAATCACCTGTGACAGGACTTAAAAACACAGATGCTGGGGACCATACCTGGAACGCCTGACAACAGACCTGAAGTGTGGACACAGTCTGTCAGTCCATGTCTAAGTTGCCCCAGGACTTTCTGATAACATGCAAGGTTGGTAACCAGAAGATCAGGAGATTCACCCAACAGATATCCAATGATATCCACAGAGCCTCCATCTCTATGTCATGATTAAAGACTAAGAATAGGTATTGTCCACAAGTGAGGAACAGCAGTTAACAAGCTTATCAATCAGAGTCTGTTCTCACTTGAAATACGAGGGGAGGTCACCTGTAGGGTCCTAGAACACTCTTTACCTTTGTGATTACAGGTACATGTGAAAACCTAAGCTAGGACTATACCATGATATCCATCCATACTAAGAGAAAATTGGATAATTTTTCAATGTATTATTTGAAAATTTACTCAGGGGTGTAAATGCCTACATTTAAATCAAAGCACCTTAAACAATTACCACAGAAGCTAAATATTCAACTAGTTACTTAGGGTGTCAATTCGTAAATAATCCATTCTTGAGAGAGAGGGGTTTTAGGCTTTACTCATTCATTTTTCACTGATTTACTCATTCATAAAGTACCTCTGTCCTTCATTCACTCACTCATTCATTCTGACCCTCATCCAACAAATGTTCTCAATCACTAGAGACCCATCAAACCTACCTGGGCTACACAGCTCTGGCTCCGCACCCTGCCTCCCCATCTCCATGTGATACCAAGCACTGTGGTGCCACCATGAGCCACACAGGCGAGGAAGGGCAGGCAGGCACGGCCAGTCCTCATCTCTAGCAGCCATGTTCCTCCAATTTCTTAGGAAGAAATTATATCCTAGGAATTCCAATGCTGGCTGTCTGCTTCCTTCCCCTACCAGACATTGTGAGCTCAGAGATGGCAGACTCATTTTGACAGTCCTTTTCTCCTTCTACTCACTTCCTCAATGCACTTACTTTGCTAGTCCAGCCTCCCCTGACCACCCAGTTCAATAATGCAACCTGCTCTGTCACCTCCACCCAGGACTACTTATTGTATTATCTGCTCTCTTTTTCTCCCATAGCAGTTATCACCTTCCAACAAACCATATAATTTACTTATGTATCATGTTGACTGTTTAATGCACATTATAAGGTCCACGGACTCTTTGTCAGTTTTGCCCACCGATGTTTTACAAGCACTTAGGATAGTGCCTGACACATGCTGTGCACTCAAGCTGAGTTAGGAAGGATGGAAGGGAGGGAAGGAAGGAGCGAAGGCAGGTACTTCCTTACCACCATGGTCCAGGCTTGACTTGAGTCCATCAGCAAGGTTAATCAGCTGCTGGCCACCCTGACTCAAGAGGAAGGGTTTGGGGGATACCAGCTGCCTCCGATTTTCCACCTGTCGATTTTCCACCTGTCCATCCCCTGCAACTGTGGGGTACTTGGGAACCGCCTACTGTCCTATCACCGCCCAGCCATCCTCACAGCCGGGGGTGGCACTCCCTGTTGTGACTGCTCTGGAAATGTCGCTCACTGGTTCCTTCCCCAGATACCTGCCATTTTCACATAAATACCCACCCCGACTCCCACCCCAGGCTCAAAACTCTCATATTGATAAAGACTAGTAATTTCAGTTTATGTTCCCTATTCTGGAAATGGCAAAAGGGAGATCCCACGAGGTTAAGTTGCAGAGCCTCTTTGGGTGAAAAACCCAAGCCTACTACCCCCAGCTTGGGGTCTTCCAACCCTGAAGTGTGTGTGTTCTCAGGCCTGAGAGAGCCTTCTCAGTGCACCCTTCCATCTCCCATACAACTCAAGGAGTTCCCAGGAGCCTGAGACTTTCCAGAAATGTAGACACAAACTCCTCTTATGTGAGCCTTAGCACCAGAGAGTTTACCAGTCTCCTGCCCCTGCCATGCTCCTGGCCTGTCTCAATCCCACACACACAGCCCACAGTGTTCTTAAAAAATTAGCTACTATATTCACTTAATTAAAGATGTCCCAGGTGACTGGGGCAATTCTAAGGAGAAGATCTACTTATTTGGTGCCAGGCCCTTTATAAATATTATTTCTAATACAAATAACCCTGCAAATGATCGTTATCCCCATTTTATAGAAACAGAAATTGAGGCTCAGAGAGTATCACCAACTTAGCCTGAGTCACATTACTAAAAAGTGGTGGGACTGGGGTCTGAAGCCCACAGCCACAGACTTGGAGGCCCGTGCTCCCCGCCACACCATATGATACATACTCAGTGTGTACCCTGGAAATTCCTATGTTGAAGCCCCTATGTTGATGGTCTTTGGAGACGAAGCCTTCAGGAAGTAATCAGGGTGAGATGAGGTCATGAAGGTGGGCCTGTCATGATGTGATTGGTGCCCTTATGAGAAGAGAGACCAGAGTTCTTGCTCACTTTCTCCACCGTGAGGATGCAGCCCGAAGGAAAGCCAAGAAGAGAGCTCTCACCAGGAACTGAATCAACCAGCACCTTGATCTTGAACATCCAGCCCCCAGAACCATGAGACAATAAGGGTCTGTGTTGAGGCCACCCCATCTGTGGTATTTTGTGATGGCAGTCTGAGCAGATTCAGACACCACAGCAGGTGAGGAGTGGAGTTCTCCCTGAGTCCTCAGGGTCACTTCTGCAAGACCTGGGCCAGTCCCTGGGCGTGGCACCGGGGCATATTGAGAAGAAGCTTGAAAGGGAGCCTAGCCCACGTGGAGTCCCTTGGGGTGCAGCAAATGCGGGGGTCCAGGATTCGGTTTTAGGTGAGGGGGTGCAAGGAGATCTACTTTCAGCGCCTTTAAACCATGAGAAGCTACAGGCATAGTGTCAAGGGCCCGCTTTTAAATTTAATGATCAACAAAATATTCAAGAGCGGAAAAAAAGCGGCTTCAAAATGTGGAATACAAATGATAAAACTAAGATTAATGTTTAAATAAGTTTCAAAAGAAAGACATATGTTCACTGGTTGGTCAAATGCAAGTCAAGCCAAACTCCACAGTCACATACAAATATAACAAAGTTTAAATCATAGGAAAATGAATTTACCCTTAAGCCTTAGAATTGTTACAATGCGTGAGCTTTAGAATCTCTCCCAAAATTTCACCTCAAAGCTTTATAAATCATGTTTAATGTGAGATGGTGGGGCTTATTTCAATATGTTTGATATGTTGTGTGATAAAGTCACTAAGATAAATAAAACTGCTCAGGATGTTCAAAGGTCTCTAGATGGCCCTACCTGCTGGCGGTGAGTCCAGGCTTGGAAAAGAAACATGATGGTTAACATCTTCATTTTTGTTTGTGTTTATTGTGTTGTGCTGGGGCAACCCAGCATGACTAAGCCAGGGTCCCAAACAGGGATCCATGCAGGGGGACAGGAAGCCACGGGAGGAACAACTAAATAGTGACAAAGAATTTCAGACACTTGGGCTCCTGTGGCAGGCAGGGTCTCCAGGGAGACAGGGCAGTGTGCCATAAAGCACCACATCAGGAGTTAAGAGACCTGAATCCTATCCCCAACTCCACTGCTGACAAATTGTAGAACTTGGGATGCATGCCCAGAGCCTAGAACCATGCCTGGTACACAAGAGGCATTCGATAAAATGTGTTGAATGAATCAACATGAGGGATCGAGCTTTCCAAGGGCACGGGCACACTTGAGATCCCTTGGAGAAGGGCGCAGGGGGGATAAGCCAACTTTAAACACCCATCATCCTCCCCCATCCTGCTCCTAACCCACAAGCACCTGCCTCCTCTCATCGATTTCATATAATCAAACTTCCCAGTAGCCCTCTGATGCAGGGCTGGGAGGGTCTGAGGAGACAGGGTCACATGGCACAGCTCTGAAATAGAACCTCATGCCCAGCATGCTTGGCCCCCTTCTTCACAAATGCAAAGGGCTCCCTGGAGAGCTACAAGTTCCCACCTCCCTGTGAGTCCACCACTAGCCTCCCTACTCTAGGTTCACCTCCAGGATACATTTGCAACATAGCGCCTGAAGCAGGTGTCTCCAAAATCTCCAGACAAAGGAAAAATGACCACCTGGATTTACAGCCTCTCCAGAATGATGCTCAGCAAGCCCTCTCCCTCAGCCCTCCACCCAGAACGAGGCTGAGGGAACCGAGACAGACATCCTGAGTCAGAGCTGCCCCTACGCACACGGATACGCACCCCAACCCAGCAACCTCCCCGGAAGGGAGGCTGACAGCCTCCCACGAGACACAGCAGCAGAAGCCATCTTCATTTGCAATATTTCACACGTTCCCCAATTATTTCAAGAGGACTTTCAGACGGAGGTAATCGTCTCCCTTTAATCACTTGCCACACATATAATGTCGGGGCTCCGACATCCATCAGCGCCCCCCTCCCAACCCCCACCCCCCCCACCAAAACCCCAAATAATTTAAAAAACACTTTCATCCTAAAATGTTCCCCTCAATTTGAAAAAAAAAATTATCTTCAAGAGAAGAGATTTTCCATTTCAATCCCACAACAAGGAGAATGTCAGCCCAGCTTTTTTTTGACAGACAAATTATTGAATCAAAGAGAAAATGCCATTAAGCTCACAGGTTAGTAAGTGTCAGGAATGGTTTAAAGAGATATCCCCATTTATCTTCCAAACATGCACGAAATGTCACTAATGTGTGTTTATCATGTATAATCAGACAAAGAAAATATCGAAATAAAGTACTCCTGCATACAATAGAAATCTCCTTCCATCCTTCAAGATATCAGTGCTATTCAAATAGAATAATAATGATGAAGCCTCTCTCTTGAAAATGGAAATCAAGTGAAATGTAGATAGAAATGATTTTTTTTTTTCGGTAGTTGATGTACATTTCTAAAGTGCATTAACAGGAAATCCAGAACTTTTTAGGTCAATTATATTGTCAGTATTGTCAATGCCACTGAAATGAATACTGAAGCAGTGTCTGTTCTTGCTGGAATCAGGCTACAGAAGAAACTCCTCGACTGGGGCCTTACAGAGGAACTAGAGAAGCACTGGAGGCCTGACGTTGATCAAGCATGCATATATATGTATATATATTTTCTCATTCAAATCAATCCAAGTGCCAAGCGGTTTGGCTTACTATACATCTCAATAGGGAGAAAAAAAAATCCACAACTGATCTAAAACCTGGCCTTATTTTGGTTTTCTTCTCCCTCCATTATGATGAAGCTTATTTTTTATAATCCAGGTTCTGTGACAACAATAAAACCAGCCCCCACGCACGTACTGTAGGCAACAAAAGCTCTCACCTACTCATTCCGAACTTGCAAGGTCCAGGAGCAAGAGCAGCCCACTGGGGAGGAGACAGAATTCGCCAGAACCAATGGGTCCTCACAAGGCTGAAGAGAGCTAGGCATTGCAACCTGGAAACACTTTCACCCTGAGAGCACTCCCGCCCGGCAGCGCGGCAGTCCCACCAGCTGTGTCACACACTTCCCTGATTTCTGGAGAGTGAGTTTTCCCAGAGCAGAGGCCACGTTTGTTTCGGTCCATCATACAGTACCATGACCTTCAAGGAATTCAAGAGGTTAGTGAGTGAACAGGTGAATGGATGCTTCAAAAAGGCTTTCCTCTTGGGTCCCTCTCAGCCCCACACTTCCCTGTTCTGGGGTATCTGTCACCCTGTGGGAGAAGAGCCAAGGTCCTGACATCCACATGCCTGGGTGGTGATGAGGGGAATGAGTTATCACTTCCAGAGAGTTTCTGCTTTCCCAAACTGACCCCAGGAAACTCTCAGGACACGTGCAACATAAGGCAAGGGGTTAAAAGCAAGAGGAAAGGGTCCTGTAAGAGTGGAGTGAAGGGTCCAGACAGCAAGCTCTGGAGCCGTCCAGCCTCCTGGCCCCACCATCCAGCTGTATGGCCTTGGCCCTGGATCCTCCTTTGAGAACAGGGATAACGATAACGCTTAACCTTACGAAGGTGTGACCTTAAATGAGTTCAGGTGTGTTAAGCCCTTACAACAATGTATGGCACATAATATGGGCTCAATGAATACCAGCCATTCTTTCTAATCATTATCATTATGTATTTTAGAGAAATGAGACTTAGGGATTGCTACAACTCCTTGAGAACTTATAAGTGGCAGAAATGGGACCGGGATGCTGGTATGCAGAGGCCAGGTGGTCAGGCCCCTTCATCAGCAACTTATGAAATGCCTGCTGTATTCAAAAACAATGGGAAACAAGTTGAAGCAGGAAAGAGGCAGAGGGAAGGGAAAGTGAGGAGACTTTCAGGGGACGGATCTGAACAAAGCCAATACTCTGGAAGAGGAGACCAAGAGGACCCACGGTGGCCGCAGAGGAGAGGCTTGTCGTGCACCATGGACGTCACTGTGAAATTCACCAAGTAGGACATTTTTATGTCTTCTGCAGTCCTGGGACCATGACTTCATCATACTTCATCACAGTTATCTGTTTGCATTTCAGCTTCAATCCCAGATGAGCTGTGAGTTCAGGGATGAACTTAATACATCCTTTGTACCTGCTCTGCCCAACACATGGCCTGGACAGGCATCCCCCACCACAAATTTGAGATCAAAAGGGCCACATGCAAGCAGACAGGCAGACAGGCTGTCAGCCACTCTTAAGATGGGCTGGGTGAGGAGAGACCTGCAGAGTGGGAGAGCCCAGGAAGCCACAACATGAAATGGAACAAAGATTTACTCAATTTCCATCTCAAAGGCTGCTGGGTCAGGGGTGGGGCATCAGGAGTGCAAACTGCACTCACGAAAGGATTGTAAAGACAGCCCCCAACTACCACCACATAACACAGCCCACCCTTGCACGGGGAAGCGTTCTCTCCACCAGATGGTGAGAGGTTAAGGCAGATGCTATAATGGGGGCACCTGGTTCCTCCACTGACTTGCTCTGCACCTTTAGACAAGCCAGTGTAAGTCTCTGTCCTTCAGTTTTCCCACGCAGAAAATGATGATAAAAATATATGCCTTTAAATCTGAAGTTTTGTATAATAATCTTCAAAGGGTAGATTGATATGGCTCAACCATTTCTAACAGTTTATTTTAAGGATATAATCAAAGGTGTGTTTAAAGTGAAAAAAAAAGATGCATGTTCTGGTACATACTTCATGGTGCTGAGAATAGGAGACAATGGAAAATAATCTATTTATTCAATAACATCAGGTTACATCCTTTATAACAGAATACTATTCAGACATTAAATGTTGGGTTTCCAAGGACTATTTATAACCTTGGTAAATGTTTGTACGTAAAAGGCCTAGAACAAAATAGTATCATTGTAGAATGATCACAAATAAAAAGAAATATATAATCTACCAATTTGTGTACAAACACACACAAAAAGGAGCATATATAGGGGTGGATATATACCAGAATGGTTTAAGTGATCATTTCTGGAAAGTGGGGAATTATAGGCAATCTTAATTTCTTTATCATTTTCAATATTTTCCAAAAATTCTAATGAATTTGTACTATTTTCATAATCAGAAACAAAAAATTCTTAACATAATTTTAGAAACTGATCATTTCTACTTCACAGTACTATTCTGAGTTATAGAAAAAGATGCAGAAACACTTTGAAATGTATAGAATGATATATAATTCAAGTGACTGCATCATTGCTGGTATCTAAACATTGTCGTTAACACCATCGAAGTGTCCTCCTAGGCCAAGGCTATTTTGAGCACAGAACTGTGACACTCCACCACCTTGTGCAAGTAGACTGCACAAGACTTCAAACTCCCTATTCAGAAGCAGCAGGTGTGCAGCAGATAAGATCTCCAATTCTCAAGGCGAGAATTCATGAAGACTCCAACAGACGGGGGACTGTCAACCCGGATTCCTTCCCACCAAAACCAACTAACCAGAGAAGTTCCACACATCATAAACTCCCCAGGAGCTGGGATTCAAACATTCTGTGATTTCCAGCCAGAAGTCCACCCCAGATTTGTCACAGTCAGTCCCAGGCTGTGGAGGAAGAGTTAACCCCCCTGCCAGGAGCATCAATTCCAATAGGCGTCAACCGCAAACTGTGTTCCAGGGAGTGTAAACAGACTGCATATCAGCACAGTGATTCTTTTTACACACACATTCAGGCTTCTACATTGTGCTTAATTTCAGGGGCTTGAGAGTCGACTGGCTAGCGTGGAGAGTTAGGGTTCTCATAGGAACCTAGTTTTCTGGCTGAGTCAGCCAGCCAGTCCCCAATCTAAAATTTCATTATTTAACCTTAGCAATTTTAGACCCCAAAATGTCCTAAGGGTGTCCAAAAGCTCACCCTTGAACACAGTCCCAGAAAGGCCCATAAATAAATCCTGCTCATGGCACAAGGCATCACATGGACTTCCGTCTTAGCAAATGACCCACACGTCACCATAAGCCACTCGATTACTGTAGGCGGGGATGTAGCTCGGGGAGGTACACTGGCAGTAGATTAAAAGAAAAAAAATCCCACAACGAGGTCTAACATTCAGTTAGCGCAACTCTTAATAATGCAAAGCACAGGAACTTCTATTGTTTCATCTTGACCTCGTTACTAGCCTGTAAGGCAGGTATGATGAGGACTACTAACCACACTTTAGAAATAAGAAGTTCAAAGAGGCCAATTATTGACTTGGCCAAGGTTATGCAGACAATGAATGAAAGGCAGGTTCATAACCCAGCCTCCCACCCAGGGATGTTAACCTGCCTGAAGGATGACCAGCGGCAACCCAGCCAGTAAGGGAGACTCCAAGTCAAAAGCGTTTGCTGAGTATCCAAGAATCTGTCTCATGACTCAAGAATCAAGGGAGGACCAAGCAAGCAGGTTTCTCTCATGAAAAAGTGGAGAACTGGAAACTTCCACATTCATCAGAAGGCAGCTGCAAGTTATTTCACTTCTTTGTGAAAGGAAGCAACAGAGCATCCTGAACTAGTCCCCCTTCTCCCGAACCCAGGCAGACGCTTGGAACTGCAGGCGGCGTAGCTGCCCTCTGCAAATGGGCTGCTCTTCCCCACCCTGATCCCCAAGTCCAAGGAGAACGGGACACGGTAAATGGAACAACCTCTCAAAAAAAAGTTTATACCCACGCGTGAGCACCCCACAAATTACATGTAATAAACTGGAAGAGCTCCCAAGTAAATCCAGGCAAGATCAAAAGAGAGGTAACGAGGCCGCTGCATTCAACTCTTTGCTCTTAAAAATTTAAATGAAGACTCCTTGAGAGCAAACTACAAAATGCTAACCTTGAAGTGTTGAGTGGCAGGAAGAATTATGGGTTATTGTACTGTCAAAATGCCAGACAGCTGTATGTTGAGTTGCTGCGTTATTTAGACAATCAGAAACTTGGAAGCTAATGTGACATATTTTTTTTTTTCAGTGTGAACGCTCTTGACACACATCATGATAATTTCTAAAGGGGACAAAATGTGATATAAAAAACACGGTGCCTTCAGGAGATGGCCTCATAGGTAGAACAGCCCCGAACAGGAGACGTAGGACACCAACAACTTGGACTTCCCAAAGGGGAGTGCTGTTTTCTTCCTGTTGGAGTGCAGGGGGTGGTGGTGGCTCTGAGCAAAAATGGAGCACCCAGCCTCTCTCCTCCTCGTCCCAGTGTCTAAGGAAGGACCCCTGCATCGGCTGCCCGACTGCAGCCTGGGCTGGGCCAGGTGAAGCAGGATCACCAACCGTCAATATGGTGATCACATTGGGAGGATGCAACTGGAGATCGTGGCACCATGCAAAACCGAGGTGGAGACGAGGTTAACATCCTGCCTCGGTTCTTGCAAGTTAGTTTCTTGTGTATTCCCGGTTGGCTTGTGGACTAGAATGAACAGAATGAGAGGCAGCCATTAAGGGAATTCCCAGCTCTGGATCTCAGGTTGGCCTGGAGATAAAAAGGTTAGCCAGAATGGAAAGCAGAACCTGGTTGCTTGTACCTGAAATTCCACCTTCACTGCTTTGACTACCATGGAAATATAAACATTACTGGGATAAATGACACATTTAGCTTCTTGGAATCACCTGTAACTTAGGGCGAATGGAGGTTTTGACAAGTGGTTTTGCCGGAGGAAAATACAGGTGGGCTTTTGAAATCCAGGTGAGGGAGAGGGGCCTGGGATTCGGGCAGGGAGGTAAAGCCAGAGAAACGTCCTAATAGAAGGGACCTGCTGAGATGCTCTGCATGGATTTTCCCTCTCTTCTCTGAATTTATTCTCAATCAAAAGGAAAACAACCCCAAGGAGGAGAAAAGAAAGAATCCAAAAACTGCCTGGACAAGGAACATGAACCTCTCCCAACAAGCTCTTCCCAGTCCCCAAACATGGACTCTACCCTGAGGCCAACTCCATCACCACGTACCAAGAGCACGACCTGGAACAAATGAGTTAACCCCAGTGTCCTTAACTCCCAAATGGGGACAACAAGAGCAGGCATCCTAGAACTGCTGTTGAAGGATTATCTGGGCTCATTACTTAGAGCAGTGCCTGTCAGGAGCTAGCAACTCTACTCAGATGTTAGCACAGCATTCTCCTCCCCCTCCCTCTCCTCCTCTTCATCTCCCTCATCACAGCTTAGAGTTTCCACTCAACCCCCACTGCCCTCAGGGAGAGAAGCAGAAATCCCGTAGAGACCTTTTCCAGGAAGCAAAGCAGCTTTGGACTGCAGAGTTTCCTGTGCTCCCTGCTACGTGACCTCAGGCTGGATCCCGCACCCTCCCCAGCAAGGGGCCAGTACCTGACACGCGGCATCTCACAAAGGAGCAACCGCACTGTCTACGTGGAAATCACTTGGGCTGAGATGGAGGTCTGCTCTGAGCTCCAATCAGAATTCTTTTTTTCCCCCACCTTATTAATTTTTATTTTTATTTGACAGTTAACCCAAATGTTAAGATACTACCCTATAACCTGAGTACTTAAAAGCTAATATGCAGCCAGAGGGTAAGAATGGTGGATGAATGAATTGGAAACTGACTTTCCAACCTGTGCTATTTGGCTACAGTGGCTCAGGTGAGATCAGGAATCCATCCGATGACTGGGGCCTTCGGCCTCTGCCATACAGCAAAGATGCTCCACACTTTCCACCCACCAGACCCTGAGTCTCCACAGGGAGGTCCTTACACCTCCAGGTATGAGACAGTGACTTAAGTTCCCTACACACTTAGGGAAGAGAGAGTCCACATCCACGAGAGAGAGGATGGTTCCTTTCTCCAGCATCAGGGATCATTTCCTTCTAAACATCTGTACCCTTTAGCTAATGAGCCTGGCAGGTGCACTCAACCAGAACTTTCACTTTTGTGAATCATTATGAGATTAATTCTTGCCTACAATACACAGAAATGAAGAACTGGGGACACGACCTACCCAGTCACATTCACCTCTTGCTCGAGTCATGGCAACAGACAGGGAAGTTCTACACAGAAGACAGATGAAAGAGATACAGGGAAGTTCCACAGTAGATGGAAAGAACATTCTTCCCTACAACCTAAATGTTGTCTGTCAGGAGTGCCAACCACCCTAAGATTCCTCTGCTCTTTCAAATGAAAGTCTTTATCTGTGACAGTCAGAGAATGCATCTCTACTATGGACAGCACCATTCACAAGCCCCTAGGAGAGGCATGCATTTATGTTCAGTGATCACAAATGCAAGCTTTGGAATCCAAGACACTTGGGTACCTGCTAGCTGGTGACTCTAGAGCATTCCTTAACCTATCTGGACCCCATCTTCCTCATCTACATATTGGAAAGACTGGTGCACAATGGTAAGATCGTGGAAGAACATAGGTGAATTGGAAGCCAGAGACCTAACTTTAGCCATGGCTCACCTCTAAGCCACTGTGTGAGCCTGGCCAGTTGACTTGATCACATGAGGCTTTGGTTTTCTTATTTAAAAGATACAAAAATGAAAAACAAGAGACTGTGAACTACATCACAATTTCCCAACCCATCCATCCTGGTAAGCATCACTCTTCAATCATGGAGTACTTTCCTGCTGAGCATGGCTGGGACGCAGAGTTTTTCTCAACACAATACTTCTGGAAGCCACCACCAAAGGAGTGCTCAAATGCAGTAAAACTTATCTGTCATTCCTAAATGAGATGTTATCTGAGAATCCTTCCTATTACTACATGTTATGATTTTAATAACCCTTTATTGGATGCTTGAAAATGTAGAGATTTAGCCAAACCAGGAGCTCACACCAGGAGAAGGTCAGGGAGAAATTTCAGTTGGACCAGAAAAGCTTAAGGAACCAATCCAGGGCAAGAGGTACCCATTCAATGACCATGCTCTGAGACCCGAATTTTTTTTTTTAATGTCCATGTTGAGCTCATTATTCATACATCCATCCATACATCTTGTATTTCTTATCTCCTGCTCGACAACCAGCAATTACACACACGCCCTCCAAGATGTACGTATATAGGTGTGAACGAATATATAATACACCTCTCTATTTTTCCCTCTCCAGCCCTGTCCTAAGCAGGTTCTCTCTTTAGGCCCCTTGTACACAGTTCTGTTTAGTACTTTGTTTTGTTTGTTTGTTTGTTTGTTTTCCCCCCTTTTTTTTTGAGTTATAGTCAGTTTACAATGTTGTGTCAATTTCCAGTGTAGAGCACAATTTTTCAGTTATACGTGAACAGACGTATATTCATTGTCACATTCTTTTTCACTGTGAGCTACCACGAGATCTTGTACATATTTCCCTGTGCTATACAGTAGAATCTTGTTTATCTATTCTGCATATGCCTGTCAGTATCTACAAATTTCGTTTATTACTTTGGGCAATTCTAAGTCTCTACTGTTTACCTTCAAGATGATTTCGTAAGACATTAGCTCCATTTATATGGATGAGGAGCCTGAGGTCCGGAAAAGTTCAGTGGTCATCGGAGGGCTGTGCTACCTTAGGGAAAAGTTGGAATCCAAAAAAGGTCCTCTGATTCCCAGCTCCAAGTCCTAAGCACACAGCCTCTCTAAGGTGCCCTCCAAAGGGCTCCCCTTCCTGCTGTCTCGGGAAGCCCTCCACACCCACCAGCTCCCAGCAGTCATCCTTCTCCAAACCTTTCATCCAGGTCCTGGCAGCTTCTGGCATCTCCCAAGCACACAGTTCACCAAACAGGACCATTTCTTCTTTATTATCTACACAAATATTCTTAATTATTTCTCCTCCAACCCAAAGTACTTATTTCTTATTTATGGGTGTAAATATAAAGCCGGCAGGGCTCGTATTTCACAGGGAGCCATTCCAATGGCAGCTAGAGCCTTCCAAATTCAAGAAGCGGGAGAGCTGATTCTCTGCCCATTTCATTATAAAGGGGTTTACCATAAATATTAGAATTTGAATTCCACCCAAGTAATGCATTAATAGATACTAAACCATTAATAATTTCTGTACTTTTTCATAAATGGGCAAAGTCCAATAAATAAACTGTATCTCTTTCACAGCAGAGCAGGGTTAACAAGTACCAAGGAGATTTCAAAGACAAACTACTGGTAGGGACTGCCAGGAGGTAAGATTCATAATGAAACTACAAATTCTGGAGACCCATTTTTTACTGTCCGCCATGGCAAGTATCTAAAATTAAATGCTAAGCAGAAATCCGTCCTGGAATCTGACACACAGCAGTTTAGGTAAACAATCTCCGAAATTAAAAACAGATTCTGGATAATAAATAAGCCCGTGTGTGGATCTTTCTGATAACAGATACCTCTTCCTGATAAATCAAAGGCGCTGGCCCTACCAAGCCTTTTTAAATTAGGCCAGATGATTCACCTAAAATATTTCATCTTGTGTCGCCTGTCTTAATGAACGGCAGTAATGGATAACTTCTCACCGGTTACCGCATCAGGGCCAAAGGCCTCCAGGCTAATTATACTGAGGCCTGGGGAAGGCAGCCCATCTGGGAGGGGCCAGGGACAGGAGGGACTTCACCATGACACTCCTTTACCAGGTCCCATGACCCGTGTTTGCTAGTTTCACTTGCAACTGCCCTAGGATTCTCAAAGATGCTCAGAATCAGAGATACCAGATAGCAAGGGTCAGCACCCCAGGAGGCAGAAACAGTGAGTCCAAGCTTTCCTGCTCCCAGCTGTATGAACCAGAACAGATCCCTGGATACCTCTGGACCTCACCTTCCCCATCTGTAAAGTGGGGATAATAATTCCTGCCTTACCCACCTCCTGGGACTGGGGGAGGACAAACTGTATAGGGACACACTTTGTAACCCCCATATGATCTTCCGTTATGACTGTTTAGAATAATAATATTCAGGCATTTATTTGCCAGACTTTATTGTGCACGCTCTGTGGGTCAGACGCCAGGGGTTCCTCAATAATCAGAACAAACAAGACCCAGACCTCCTGGAGCTGGATGCTGGGGATGGCAGGTGTGCAACCTAACAAAAACGTGGGCTCCAGAGTGGAGGAGAGGATGGTGATGCTGCGGAGGAGAATAAAGCAAGAGGCAACCAGGGTGAGCCTGGACAGGGAGCAGAGTTCCTGAGGACACAACTTTAAAGGAAAGACTGGAAGGAGGGGAAGAGATGGAGCCTCACAGAACGGTGATAGCAAAAGAAGGAATGTAAGGGAAAAGACCTCCAAGTGTTGTCCGAGGAGCCGCACGGACAGGACAGAGCTGCCGCCCTGGAGGGAACCAGGAGGCTGAGGGCAGAGGTTGGGAGAGTGGGAGGACCTCAGTCTTCGGAGGACTTTACCAGAGGAGTTAACAGGGTCTACCCAAATGTTTTAATCAGAGCACTCTGTGACTGCTGTGTTGGGAATAACAAATAAATACAACACTATTCTTATGTTAATATTATTACTATTATTGCAAGAATCTGTTCTGATCCAAAGTGCATCTTGATTAGACAGGCAGAAATGGGAAGGGTGCTCAGTGGATGGCCTTAGGTTTTTCTTTCCTAAATGCTCAGAACAACTAAGCATAGGGAGGACTTGGGTGGGAAGGCCACAGAGAGGCAAGGACGGGGGACCGGTGAGCCCCAAGTCAAAGGAATGTCTCCTGTTGGGTTATGGAAAGCTGGAGCAGGGAAGAGGGGCAGCGGGTAAAAACAAGAAAACTGACTTCTCCCCAGTCCCATGCCTTTGCTCCAGTCAGTGAAGCAACAAAAAGCTTTATGCTTTTGAAGCCTGTCTGTTTTATTAAAAATGAAAAACAAAATTTTCTTCTAAAAAAGGGGGAGCTTGGTTGAAAGCCACGGACCATATTTTATCCGTGTCTGGTGTCAGCACACAAGTGGCAAACACAACAGTGTAAGAGGAGCCATCCTGCCTCCTGCTTCAGGACAGAAAATGACGCGGGGGGTCATTCCATTAGCGATCGCAGCCGCTTCTAAATGAAATACACGTAACCTGAATCCAATTAATGAAAGTATCCAGCAATCCTCCCTGATGCTAATGCTGAATGAATCTTTCAACTTTGCTCATACACCAACTCCAAGCCGCACCCTGGATCAAATTTTCAAAAACACAGGCAGATTCCTGCATGAAGGAAATTACGACTCAGCACTCTTTCCCTTTCTCATTTCTGGTGACTCTGCACTTGTCATGGGGCTGGGCTATGGAATACTCCCTTCCTGGATGTGGGCTGCTTCTGCAAGGCGCCGGCAAGTTCACTTGAACATGGCCAAAGCCTGTTCTTCTACAAACGGTCCACAAAGAACTGGGATTTTCCTAGATTTGGGCACACACAGAGCCATATCTGGAAAGGCTCTGAAGTGGAGACGGGGACCGGGTGGGGCGAAGGTGTCCTGTTTTCAGCCCAGTTAGCAGCAGCACTTCAGCTCACCAAACTTAACCAGTCACGTACAGCGAGCGCCTTCACGACTTTCCCCATGCTTGTGTACCACTGCTGTTCTAATTTGCTCTGTCTGCTCTAAATCAGTAGTTCTCTCTGCCTGGGGACAATCACAACATCCCCAGGGGATATCTGACAATGTCTGGGGACATTATGTAATTGTCACAACCCGGAGGGAGGCAGTGCTACTGGCTTCTGGTGGGTATAGGACAGGAATGCTGCTGTATCTCCCACAACGTACAGGACAGCTGCCCACAGCAAACAAAGGAATTATCTGCTTCAAAGTATCATTAGTGCCAAGGCTGAGAAACCTTGATCTGAGCTGACTCACTTTCCCTTACATTTATTTTAAAGGGGGGTTCTACGTAACCATCACGAAGGAAAGACCACGATCATCTGTGATAAGTAGAAAGTGTCCAGAGACATATGTAGAAATTATTCAAAGAAACACACACAATGAAAACAAAATACCAAAGTTTGGTTAGATACAGTGGCCTGCTCTTTGTTTAAAAAAAGACATATTAGCTCCAAACTGAGACTTTCTCCTTATTATAGTCAAAAAGATAGAAAGAGAATTGAAAAGGGAGTAGCTTTTTCCTGATGTGATTAATAACATATCCATGCACCTCCCCATCATCTTGGATACCACCAGCAGAAGGTAATATTGGCGAAGCTAATCTCAGTCTGTCTTCTCAGAGCCAAAACTTGGGTATGGTTGTGGCTGTTTACTGACGAGGAAGCCCAGAGAGACAAAAGCAATGAGGAGCCAGCGTTATTTGCATCACAAGTCTCTCAGGAAGCTGGTTATGGTGAGATGGAGAAGCTTGGCTTAGAGGTGGGAAAACACCACTCAGCGATGCACAGTGGAGGGAGGTTCCTTCCAACACTGGAGGTGAGACCGAGTGATGAAAGCCTTTCCAGGTGGCTCTGTGTGTGCAAATCAAAGAAAATACAGCTGACTTCTTCGGCACTGTTTTATGACCCATATTCAATACAACACTAGTGCCATGAGAAAAGTACCCTATGGTCAGATAAAGTAGCTATAATAGGTGGGTGAACAAAACCTGAAGGTTTTCTTACTGCCAAACTTCTCCAAGCCCTTAATATGACACTGAGCACTGCAAATGCCAACCCCCTCCCCTAGCGGAAAGGAGACACAACACTTCTCAAACTTATCAAGTCACAAAGTTTTCTTTTTCTTGCGGAACATCTAGTCACCCCCTGGTATTCCAGGGAGCACAGCTTGAGTAACTTATTCCAAGAGGAAAAAAGTATTCCCTTTTCATCAATGAATATGTGTTTCAAAAGACTGCTGTGGTAAAACTACCATACCTCAGAAAGAAAGCAGAAACTGTATCTTATTAATTTTGTCATCACTGGTGTCTGCTAAATAGGTACCCAAGGTATGTTCATTCCAACCCACGACGCTCCTCACTCTCAGACCTTCCAGAATAACTGGCTCTAGAAATGAGTAAACACCATGGATTCAAACAGCCATGCACCTTGGTTCCATAGCTTTATGGGGGTACGGGGAGATGTTCCAAACTGAAAATGCTGTCTAGAAAACAGCTCACTCAACTCCAATTTGAGACAAGAGCCTTCTGCCATGTCAGGTCCATCATGCAGCCTCTGCACACCCCAAGCAATGGACAGGCTTGGTCTTCTCTGGTCTTCCATCTTCTCTCACCATCATGTCAATAACTCTTCAGAACCTCTTCCAGCTTTATCGCGTCTTTCTTTGGCCGGTCTTTGCCTGCCCAGCACGTATGCACCTTTCTTCTGATAAGAGCAACTTGATGTTACCAAGGGAACCCCCCACGACCCTAGACTACCCATCACTGAGTTCTGCAGAGCTGGCTCCACCCCAGGCTCCAGGAAGGCATATAAACTGGCCTGGTCAATCACAGCATCACATCCCACAGACTGCAGAGATCGGTTCAGGATGGGTACGCGACCCAATCAGGGCCCTCAAACCCAAACTGGGGTTTTATGGAATGGCTGATAAGAGGGGCTGTGTTTTTCCACTAAGGTTGCAGGGAAGATAATGCAGAAGCCCTCTTGCCTCCTTGCGGGGAAAGCCTGCCTGCGAGTCACCGTGTAGGAGGCAGCGCCCTGGGGTGGAGGGAGAGACCACCCGTGCCGTACTGTTCAGGCCGTGGAGCCGGCCAAGTCCAACACCACAGCTACCCCTGGCCTTTTAAGACATGTGCATGAATCAAATTAAAAGGATTTACATTCATTTAAGGTGAGATTCTGATTAAAACTTACAGTATGCCGGATGCCTGGTTCTGTCTCTAAAACTCCCTCGTTCACTTTCTCTCCATCTGTTAGAATTCCTTCTTCCTTTCCTGCTCTCTTCCCTTCCCATTTTCTGTTCTTCCTCAGAATTCTCCCTCAGAGTCAGAAAAGAACAAGCATCATAATGGATCCACTCACCCTGCATGTCTGGCCCCCTCCCATACGCCATCTGTTCTCAAGAGGCCACTGTCAACCCTCTTTCCATTTGTGGGGGACGAGTGGTTCAGCCATGGATCACTGTTTACACAGAGTTTCTATGTCAAGCTGTTGTATCCATACCAATAATTAAGAAAAAAACCTTCGTCCTCACTATGATAGTGCATCAGGATTCCTAAGCCTTGGACTTACAAGATTTAAACATTAAACTTTGTGAATTGAGCCTTACTAAGAAGGATACGCGGGTAGAGGGTGAGGAGGAGCCTTCCACCCTGTGCTCTTGAGCCCACTTCTCTCAAAGAGGGGGCTTGGAAAGGCAAAATGTGGCAGCTTCTGCCGACGCTGAGTTTCCAAATGCAAACACAACCCCAGGAATTGAAAATCGCAGGCCAAGGTTGTGCACGAGGGGTGAGCAGATCCTTCAGTACAGCCCGGGCCTACGGAGTGGGGAGGGTGGCTGGCACATCACGCGAGCCCTCTCCTGGCTGTGGGGACACACTCATCTAACCTGGGGGTCAGTCCACTGCCTTGGTCCCCCAAACAAGGACATGGACAAAAGGGACAAATACAGCACCCAGCTGCTCGGACCGCATGACGAGGCATCCTTCCCGCCCTGGGCCCTGTGTGGGAGACATGTGCCCTTGGACTATGACCAGCCACATGGCTGCTTCTCCAGGCAGGCTTGGCAGGCCTCCCTCATCCTGCTGGGAGGACACGTGGCGGGAAGTTGACAGCCCCGTGGTCTTGACTGCTCTTTCCCGCTCCGCAGACCAGGCCACTGCCAGGGCAGCCCAAGGCCTGCACGCTTGTCCTTTTCTCCTCTAGCTTCTTGGATCTCATCTCTGCGAGACATGGATCCCCAGGAAATCCAGGCAGCCGCCCTCCCTGGGACCAGGGCAGCCTCGTCCCAGCAGCGAGCACTTCCCCAGCCACACAGCCAGCACCTCCTGTCCTTTTGCTGCACTTGGACCAGCTCAGCAAGAACCCAGCTGCATCATGAAACTGTTGAAGCAAAGGCCTGCTGTTTAATATGCCTGGACTTGACATTTTCACACAACCTCAGGGTGCACACTCAGTGCTCAGCAAGGTGCAGCTCACTCCCCTGCCCCAGTGCCACCCACCTGCTCCCTGTATGAGGAGCAGCACTGCAGGGATGGGAGAAAACAAGGGAAGTATGAACGCTTTGGCTTCTGTGTGTGTACATGTGTATACACACCCGTGCACACACAGGTAAACACAATGCATGCACAGAGATGTACATCCACATCCACATCCACACATACACATACACACACACTATATTTAAAGTCTGTAACTTCTAAATATACATGAGATCTAACTTGGGAATGATAAAAATGCTTTGGGATACGTGCATAAGCACAGATCTACTTCTATAAATGATTAAACAAACAAATGTAAATTGTATCTTTTAAATCCAGCAAAGCCACATGGTTAACCGCACTGAAGCCCTCGTTTATAATTTTCTTACATTTCAAGGAGCACCGGTATGGGGCTAAATAATTTCAGAAGCTAACCTGGAGGTATTCTACGCAGCAACTGTTTCTCAGACTCGTCCTCTGTCCAGAGAAGAGTGTACAGGATTTGGAGGTGGGCAGGAGAGTAAATTAACTCTAAGTTCAGCCACAGACCAAGCACAGAAAGTACAACCCCTTGAAAGATTCCTAGATTCTGGGAAAGAGAAAGAGCGGAGATTTCTTTTGTAGGATGCCAGGGTGCTGAGCAGATGAGACCAAGTCAGGGCAGTGGAAGGGGCGTGGAAATGTCATGTATATGCCTGCCTGCCTTTCTCGGCTTCCCTTCCATCTAGAATACGCAGAGGAACTCACCTTCTGCCTGAGGGAGGAGGAGAAGGCCTCTCTGTTTCTTCTTCCTGGGATCGGCTCTCACCCTTCACCCCAAACTGGGTCCCAGCTGCTACACCCCCTGCTGTGATCAGCCCTGGGCAGCCCTGTTGTGAGTGGCAGCTGGACTGCCGCTTTCTCGGCGCAGGCAATGCGTGAGGCATGAACACGAAAGAAACTTTTCATCAACAAGTATTTTTTAGTTTCTTGCTGCTCAAATTGGATGGCAGACCACATGGAAGTGTTAAGAGGGCTGCAGTCAGTAGTGAAGATTCCTGTTCTCTGCCAGATGGGAGAAGTTAATGTGAAAGCTACTTCCACCACAGTTCACTTCAGGGACAGGTCAGGCACGAGCCTCTTCACCCCTATGTCTGTATTCTAACTATCTAACTGAAGTGGATGAGAAGAGAATTCATACTGGAGATTCCTCAAAAGACTGAAAATACTTACCATAAGATCCAGCAATCCCACTCCTGGACATATATCCAGAGGGAACTTTAACTTGAAAAGATACATGCACCCCAATGTTCATAGCAGCACTATTTACAATAGCCAAGACACGGAAACAACCTACATGTCCATCGACAGATGACTGGATAAAGAAGCTATGGTATATTTATACCATGAAATACTACTCAGCCATAAAAAACAGAATTAAAATAATGTCATGTGCAGCCAACATGGATGGATGGATCTGGAGATAGTCACTCTAAGTGAAGTAAGCCAGAAAGAGAAAGAAAAATACCATATGATATCATGTATACGTAGAATCTAAAAAAAAACAAAAAACAAAAAACAAAAAAAAACAGGCAAATGAACTTACTTACAAAACAGAAACAGATCAACAGACATAGAAAACAAACTTCTATGGTTACCAGGTAGGGAAGGGGATGGGAAGGGATAAATTGTTCGAGATTTTCAGATACTAACTACTATACATAAAATAGATAAACAATAAGTTTATACTGTATAGCACAAGGAACTATATTCAAATACTTTGTAGTAACCTGTAATGAAAAAGAATATGAAAATGAATATATATGTATATATATGTGACTGAAATATCATGCTGTACACTGGAAATGGACACATTATAAGCTGACTACACTCCAATTAAAAAAAAGAAAGGCAACAACATCTTTAATTGTCCCCTAACTCCTAACCTTTCATCCTAGCATAGTTAAGTCCTACCTACTCTGTCCAGTGGAACTTTAAGCCCAATATTCTACTTTCATAATTGTCCATGAAAAATTCATGTGAATAAATTCATAAAAAGTGTCCATAAAAATTCAGTGAATGAAATGCGAAACAGAAACCAAACACAAAGAGCTCCTTTTTACTGAGTGTTGGTTGTGTGTCCATGTCTGCATGAACGACCTCACATGCTTTATCTCACTTGATTTGCAAAACCACAACCTATGAAGGAGGTGCTGTTTTAGACCCTTTACAGTCAAGGAATCCAGGGTGGGAAAGGTTAGGTATGATGCCCAAGGGCACCTCGTGAGTAAGCAGCACAGCTTACCGTGTGCTCTGCTGTTTCCCAGGATATAAAAAATCCAAAGTGGGCTGAAAACAAAACAACATCCAACTACTTTTCTATAAAGTTGATCTGGCAGAAGGGAGCCCAGCTGCTGACAGCATCCCTATTCCACTCCTCAGGATATGGGTTCTTTGTCAATAGCAATGGGGAGAAAGCAGATCAGCTGCCCAGGAGAAGAGAAGCAATGAACCTTCCCTGTTTACATTGCAAACCTCAAGTGTTCAGTCTTTACACATTCCATCTGAAGTTTAGGTGATAAATGCTGGAGAGGCTGTGGAGAAAGGGGAACCCTCCCACACCGCTGGTGGGAATGTAGTTTGGTGCAGCCATTATGGAAAACAGTATGGAGATTCCTCAAAAAAACTAAAAACAGACCTACCATATGATCCAGCAATCCCACTCCTAGGCACATATCCAGGGGAAACTCTTATTTGACAAGATCCATGCACCC
Source organism: Camelus dromedarius (assembly GCF_036321535.1). Taxonomy (NCBI): domain Eukaryota; kingdom Metazoa; phylum Chordata; class Mammalia; order Artiodactyla; family Camelidae; genus Camelus; species Camelus dromedarius. The sequence goes on from NC_087443.1 coordinate 29,189,297, forward strand.
CGATGTTCACAGCAGCACTGTGTACAATAGCCAAGACATGGAAACAACCTAAGTGTCCATTGACAGATGAATGAATAAAGAACCTGTGGTATATTTATACAAAGGAATACTACTCAGCCATAAAAAAGAATGAAATAATGCCACATGCAACAACATGGATGAACCTGGAGACTGTCATTCTAAGTGAAGTAAGCCAGAAAGAGAAAGAAAAATGCCATATGATATCTCTTATTTGTGGAATCTTAAAAAGTGACACAAATGAACTTACTTATAAAACAGACATAGAAAACCAAAGTATGGTTACCAGGAAGGGAAGGGGAGTGTGGAAGAATAAGTTAGGAGTTTGAGATCTGCAGATACTAACTACTATATATAAAAGAGATAAACAACAAGGTCCTACTAAATAGCACAGGGAACTATGTTATAGGCTATCTTGTAATAGCCTATAATGAAAAAGAATATGAAAAGGAGTGTGCGTATATATATATACATACACACACACACACACACACACGTACAACTGAATCACTATGCTGTACACCAGAAATTAACACAACATTGTAAAACAACTATACTTCAATTAAAAATAAATATATGAAGAAGTTTAGGGCATGGTCCCTGCCCTCCAGATGCTTGCACTTTAACTATACAGATATGATTAACACACAAGAAATGTAACACCGGAACATCCATGCTCAAGTACACAGCACAGACTCTGTCTGCCTCAGAGGCCCCAGAAGGAGACCAAGGGGTCACCTCCCTCATCACCAGAGTGAAATAGTTAAGAACAGCTTTGAGATCTGGAAAACCCAGGGTTCAAATCCAGTTGAGCCATCATCTAGCTGTGTGATCTTGTGCAAGTCAGTCAACCTCTCTGGGCCTCTGTCTTCTCCACTGAAAACAGACGTTATGCCACCCATGTGACACGGGTTGTCACCAGAAGACAAATAACACTTATTAAATGTTGAGCCTGGAGTCAAGCCTGTGGAGTGCTCATGGTAGGTGGTATCATCATTCTCGTCATCAGACTCACCACCTCAACCCCAGCCACACCCACACCGAGCCACCTCAAAGTGAACTGGAATCATCTCGTATTCTCAGAGGAGAGACAGATAAACACAGCAAGGCAGTGGATGACCAAGGAAGAGGGTCTAAGTTTGGGAGTCTGAATCTGTAATTTGGCTCCTGCTCTCCCCACTTGCTCCTGCCGAAGCTTGAGTTGCTCAGCGGTTCCAACGGGATGAGCTAAATGCTTCCACGTGGCAAGAACTGACCCAGGAGCATCTGTGGATGGATTCCCACATTTCCCACATGTAGAATTGTTCACCATAACCTGCAAGCTTTCCTCTATCTTCAGGAGAAGCCAACTTGCAAAAGAGGCAGCACATCCCAGCAGACAGAGCACGAGACGGAGATGCGGAGTCAAGTCCCATCTGCATTTAAATCCCTGCCTGGTCCCTGCGGGCTGGGTGACCTCGAGCAAGATGTTCACCCTTCCGATGTCTCAGTTTTCTCATATGCAAAATGAGACAGATGAATATCTTCCTTGCAAGGCTGCTGGAAAGACTGAAAGATAATATATGCAGGCATCTGGAACTATGCCTGTCCCATAGCCGGTGCTCAGTGATGGAAGGTGCTAGAATGATGCCCATGCCCAGCTGGGCATGTCCGTGTCTGTAGGCTCTCCCCTCTTCTGTGCTGAATGAAAGCCAGAACTGCATGAGGATATCTCAGCGGCTTTCAATGCCCACTCCCTTATGGAGACATCTGCCAAAATTTAGTTCAAAGCCATACCTTGATGAGTCCTACATGACCATTCCTGTATGAATAACAAGTGAGCATCTAAAGCCATTGAGGCTGGAGTCACCTCTAGCTGGCTTTATGGAATCTAGTCTTTGGAGATGCTTCTCTCCACTAACTCCAACCACCAGTTTACAGGGACCAAGCCTATGGTTGTGGGATACTGGGCACTCAAGATAAGAGGTGGAATCCATACCACCCTCAAACTCAGCAAGTTTTCTGGATTCTAAGGACCCAGAGGAAATGAGGAATCCACATGGAGTCACCCTGCACAGGGTACTGAGATGGTCAACCACGTCACTTGGCAGATGCTCTGGGAGATACAACATGAGAAGGAATCACCCCCTGACAAGTGAGGGAAGAAGAAACACATCTGCACCAACTGCCTCAGCCTGCCATGTATCAAGAGGGCCACAAGGAATTCCAATCCACCCCAAGGACGTTTGTAGACAACCCCAAGCTGTTTGTAGACAGCTTTCAGTGAAGTCAACAACACCCTAAGGAGAAGGGGAGATCAGCCCACTATCCCCCACCAACCAGGGATGATGGTGACTGGCATAAGGGTGTTGGATATTTGGGGAGATTTGAAGGTCACCCGTAGCAAAAAAAAAAAAGGGGGGGGGCACATATATAAGACGAGAAACACTTCAGGCCAACTTCATCAACATCATTATCTTGTATAAAGCAAATTCTGGCTCCCAATCCTTTACCCATGTGTGCTGGTCATGCCCTCTGTATGTGTAGGAAACGAGTTGGTCAATACGTATCTTTTTGTTGCCTCCTATTCCTCACTTCCTAAAAGGCTAAAAAACTGAAGAATAATACTATCTAATCAAAGCCATAAATAAACCATTCCAGTAGAAGAATAATTCCAGTCTGAAAACCTGGCAACATTATATGTTATTTCAAGAGATGAAACTGAAAAGGGAAGAAGACTGTGAGGACAAAAAAAAAAAAAAAAAAAAAAAAAAGGAATCAAGGACCATGTCTGCTCGCAGTGATGTACACAGTGGGATCTGGCACATAGCAGAGCTCAGGAAATGCTAGATGAATGAATGATACCACGCAGAAAATATAACTTTGGTTTGTAAAATGAACGAACTTAAATGACCAAACAGCATGCCAGCACACACGAAAGACCTGCTGAGATTTCAACACTATTTTGTTCAAAAAGCAAAAGTAAAATAATCACAGCAAATTTCTAAATTAAGAATCCCAAAGTGAACCACTTTAATAAACAATTTCTATAACTTGCAACTTTGAAATTCGCTACCACTTATAACTACCCACCAATGTCCTTGATGTTTGTGATGAGAACATTAAGCTGTGCATCCAACTTTTGTGAACCCATAGTTTAAACTCTGTAAGGGAGAGTGACAGGACACACATCTATCATGCCGCTTACTTGTTACAACGGGTTAATATTAGACACGCTATTGACTAGTTTCATACTGGTTGCTAAGCAACATTGCTTCCTTCCCCCAATGGTCTGAGAGAGAGGATAAAAAAGGGCAGAAAATGAGAAATGTTGGAAAAATAGGAAAGTGAAATTCAATGGATCATAAGGTACAATTTGTAGGAAGAGTAAAGGAGGAAATCACTCTCGCAGGATGTACTAAGACATCAGCTGCTTTATGACATCACCAGAGTAACACATTGCGCCTGCAGCTCCGCAGATGGAGAAGAGAGTGGAAGATGAATGGCCCCGACGCCAGCATCGCGCTGCTCATGTTTACTTCATGCTTAGACAGAGATGCGCAGGGTCCATGGACGACAGCAAGCTGACCCACTGACAGACCATTACAGCCCAAACAAACAAACAAACAACATTGATCAAGTCCAGGAGGCCCAACCAAAGCTCCCCCATTGTAATTCACTGTCCTGTTCCTTAAAGGAACTTTTGTTCCCTTCACATCAGAAAGGCCTCCAGTAAGTGATTCATATACTCAACAACACTGACTGAATGCTATGTGTGTGCCAGGCACTGGGCTGGGAGCCGCAGGGGGAGTGATGCAGCCCTGGCCCTTAACTGATCACTCACCAGTGTGCTTGGTCCCCCTCGGCCACCATCTCAGTGTTCCACTGCTGTCAGGACTCTATCATAGAGCAATTTTAAAACCTCACAGAATGACCTGGGGGATGTTCTGGGACAGATCTCCACCCCCCTCCTTGGTCAGCTGTGGGACAGGCCTACAAGGCTGCTGAACTGTTTTCTGCCTGAAATCTCCAGGATGATTCCAAAATAAATTACCCAGAGAGAGAGATAATAATAATATGCTTATTAGCCTGTTAATGCCCATTTTCATAGATTAGTTCATGACACTGGAAGCTGTCATATGCTGTGTCTGGCAGGAATGCAGATGCTGGACTGGTCGGTTTGGACAGTGGGGAGAGGCTGAGGAAATGGCTGGCATTTGGGTTATAGGAAGGGAGATGGAAAGAAAGAATCGAGGGTCCTGGAGGCAGGGGAGGGAAGGAGGAGTCCTGGACAACCAGCAGGCAGGGGAGACACCCAAAGGGAGATGAGGGGGCTCTGAAGCTGGTCCCATGCTGACATGGGACATTGGGTAATTTACTCAGCCTACCCCAGACTAAATGTCACCACCTGCAGAACAGAAAAAACACTTAGCGTGTAGTGTTCCAAGAATTAAAAGTCACATCTTCAAAACAACTTCATGGACCTGGCACATAGTAAACACTCGATAAACTATAGTCAATGCTATTATCATAAATGGAACCACTTCAAACTGTAAAGGACTAGTTTTAACTGTTAGTAGAATTATTATGGACAGCTGTGTCTCAGACTGGCCCTGAACTGCCCACCGCATTCCTCCAAACCAGTTTCCCTAATTTCAGTCATGTGTGTACCATTCTCAAAATTTCTGCTCTATCCAAGTGCTATCTTTTGTAATAATGGTACTACAACAAAGCCACAATAATAGTAATGAGAATAATAATAATAACAGTAACAGTGACAAGTGTTCATGGAGTATGGATCACACACCTGGCACTATTCTAAGAGCTTTAAAGTACTAATTCACTTGATTCTTAAGAGGTAGATGCTATTAATGCTGTTTTACAGATAAGCAAACGGAAGCATGGAGAGGATAAGGTTATTTGGCCAAAAAGTGGCAGATCATAAATTCAAATTCAGGTAGTCTGTCCCCAGAGCCCACCCCTAACTTACATCTATACTAGACCTCTCTCATGCTGGTATGCCTGCATTAACTTTATTTTTTTTAATTGACTCACATTTTTTGAAAACACTGTACTATTAAACAATACCTGTGAAATTCTGGGTTCAATATTCTAGTTATAATTTTGCTCCAGTAAAAAATAATTACAAGATGATTTAAACAAAAAAAATTTCCATGCACTCCCTGAAATCATCAATGAAACAAACTTTAGAAAAATACTACTCTATGCACCTGGGAATTTTTTCTACCTCAAGCCAAAAAAACCTATGAACCAATACTGACAACTCCCTGGTAATGGTCTACTTCAATACCCATTCAATACCTCCTCTTTCTTTATAACAGAGCCTGGATTTGTATCTGGCACGGGGCTGCCGAAATGAAGGAGTGTATTTTCCTTTCAGTGACCTGTGGCTCTGTGATTATGTTCTGGCCAATGAGATGTAAAGGACTGTGCTATGTGGGACCTCATGGAAATGTCCTTCAAAGACAATGAACTGGTTCTTTATGCCTTCTCCCTCTTGCTTCTGGGAATGAACACACATGAACAAGAGCCCAGTCGCCTTCTTGAATCATGAGAAAATACACTAAGAATGTCAGAACTCCAAAGAAAAGGAACCAGGGGTCCTCATGACCATGAAACTATCACAACCCTGTGCTGCGTACCTCCATACTTCTTTTATTTGGGAGAGAAAGAAATCTCTACAATGTTAAGCCACTGTGAATCACGACTTTCTGTTGCCTGCAGTTGAACCTCACTCTAATGAATACACCATCCATCTCTTACTCTGGTACCCTCTCCTCCTCCACAAAGAAACTTCCAAAAAATATCACCCAGAGAATCTAATCCCAAAGTACTCAAGGAACTGAGCAAGTCCTGGGGAAGTAAAGGTTGCCATTGACATGTTCATTTATGAACCACTCTGCCCCAAATGCTTTCTATACATCAGTCTATTTAATCCTTCCAACAAACCTACATGACAGGGACCACTGTAACCTCATTTATACACACTAGGAAACTGAGGCATGGAGAGGTTTAAGTACCATGCCCAAGGTCATGAGACTGATACGCGGAAGAGCTAGAACTCAAACCCAACAGTGTGACCCCAAAGAAGGAGTTCTCAGCCTTAACGCTCTCTCCCTGGCATCAAAGGGGCCCCACACACTTGATTCTCAGAGGAGCTGGCTTCTTGGTGGCTAAAATACCTTCCCAATCATAGACCCTAGGCCAACTCCTATGAAGGCTGGAATGACTTTGGCCTCTCTGGAAATCACCCTGGGCCCCAACAGACCCTTTCTGTCATCATAGTAACTGTATTTGAAGTAGAAACAAATAACATTTGGTGTCTAAGTATAAATGTCTGTTTACTAACTTATTCTGTAGGTGCAAGAGATAAGCAAAAATATGTCCAAAAGGAATATCCAGAAAAATCTCTGCCTTCTCCCCCTCAGGAATTCCACTCAGCTCCCCAGATGCCCTGGACAGACCAGGGTGTGTGGCTCCGCCGACAGCCACCACGGAGTTAACTCGTATTTCCAAGGCCTGGCACGTGTTCAGTCAAAAACCTGGCTGAGTGCCTGTTGTTTACTGAGGCTGGGGAAGAAGCATCTGCAGCATTACGAAAAGCATATTGTAAAAGGCAACACATGCAAATTAAACCTCTTGAGCTATGAGTAAATTGCGGGGAAAATTTATAACTCATTTAATAAAACTTGAAGTAAATACATAGCCTGGCTCCCAGGGAAAACAAAATATTTCCCACAATTCTCTCTCTCTCAAAAAAAAAAAAAAAAAAAGAAAGGCCCACGAGCCAGACGGCTCTATCAAGCACAAAGTATAAATAGCTGTGGTGGGAAGCAAAGCCTGTGCTGGGTGGTGGGGTGTTCAGTACCCACGGGGCAGCACCACACCCTCTGCTCGGGGATGGATTTGACAACGTGGAACGTTGCCATAAAAATCCAGGACTGTGCTCACCCAGCAAGGTTCTACTGGGCATCTTCTCTTCATTAATTCCTTCAACAAGTACTGATCGAGAGCATCTCCCCAGGAGGCACTGGAACGTGGTGATTAAGAACACGTGCTCTGGAGTCCTGCTGCCTGGCTTGGAGCCCAGGCTCTGTCACTCCCCTGCTGCCGGACCTCGGGCTGCAGGAGAAACCCTCTGTGCCTCAGTCTCCCCATCTGTGCAATAGGAATTACAGTAATAGCCACATCCCGGGGGCACTGTGAAAACTGAACGGGTAAATACACATGAAGGGCTGAGAACAAATGCCTGTGAAGAGTCCTCTTTTGATACATATTGGCTGTTTGTGATTTATCAGCTGGCATTAGGGGCCAGCCACTGTGTGAGGTGCACAGGATATAATACCAAACAAGGTAGGTGAGGCCCTCTCTCCTGGGGCTGAGAGTCACTGAGAGGTCTGCGGGCAGGCAGACAGTACCCGTGAAGACAAACCGATAAACAACACATTTAAAGTTAGTAATAGATGCTCTGAAGACAGTCATGGGATAGAGTGATCACCAGGTGGCTGGGGCCACTTAAGATAATGTTATCAGAGAGTCTCTCTCAGGAAGTGACACTGGAGCTCCCGCCCAAAGGGTAAGAAGGAACCAACTATACTAAGAATGTTCTGCACCAAAGGATTAACTTGTTAAACAGTCTAAGACTAAAAAAAGAAAGAGTCTGCTTTCCTTGGGTGACAGCACGAGGCCCACAGGGCTGGCGTGTCCAGAACTGGGAGAGGCCCACAAGACTGGGGGGAGATTGGGCAGGACCGAGTCACACCGAACCTTGTAGGCCACGGACGGACTTTGGATTTTATACCAAGTGTAACAGGGTTACACGATCCGACTGACACTCTGGAATCCCACTCCAGCTGCCAGATGGTACATGGACTGCAGGGACGCAAGGAGGGAAGGGAGAGCGCAGACAGGAAACTGCTACGGTTGTCCCAGTGAGACGGGATGAGTCCCTGGGCGTGGTCCAGGGTGCTGGGTGGAGGATACACAGGAACCAGGTTAGGAGTAGAGCTGGTAGGACTTTGTGATGGACTGGATATGGAGGCGAAGGAAATGAAGAAATCAAGGATGACTCCCAGTTTGGGGAGGCCTGGGTTAGTGCTCAGCCTGCAATGGATGTTGTAGAACACTGACCAGCCAGGGCTTCTATTTCGAAGAGCTTTAAAGACAGTTGGTCAGAGCAGCCTGAAATAGAGCTAAGGAATAAGAACCATGTGAAATAGAACTAGGAGAAAATGTGATAGGAGTACATAAAAGCATGGTTCAGAGTCCAAGGTCCAAAGAAAGGAGAGAACACAGTTTCATGGAAGGCCATGGAGAACAGGGCATCGCACCTGGCCTTGAGCACATAGTCACTGGCATTCTGTGAAGAGCGGGTCACAGGAGCACATGTGTGGAAGAGGAAAGTCCAACACGGTCCACTCCAAAAAAGCACGGCACATCACTCAACAGAAATGGTAGCTTCCATCCAAGTCACTACTAATTTTTCTGATGAATCTCCTAGAGCAAAAGTGAGGAGGGAGGTATGAACTCATTCCTATTTGGTTGCTCTTGTTTACATTGTTCAGGAAAGGATCAGGAAGTCCTTGGGGAAAACTGTCAATGTACAGACACTCCAGCTATTTGGCGCAGGAGCTTAGAGCCCAGGGCCTCCAGTCCAGGAGTCCTGGGTTCAAATCCCAGCTTGAGCACTCACTGGCTGTGTGACCCTGGACAAGTAACTCATCTTCTCTAATCCTTGGTGTCTATAAAATGAAATAATACCAGTATCTGCCACGTAGAATTAAGGGAAATAACATTCCTATGGGACTCAGCATGTTGTCAGACATGAGACAAAGTTCTCGGCAATTTTTATCTAAAGTAATGATTGTTCCATCCAAAGCACCCTGCAGCTCTTCTGTGACAGCTTGTGCATACTTGATGGCTATTGCCCACTTAAGCATCTCTATTCCTCACTAGTTTGTAAAATATGCAAGTGAACTGGTCTTGGGTGGCTCATCTTTACTGCCAGCAGTGAACAAGATGCCTAGCATTACTAATAGCAATACTGTAATTATCAGTCATGGAAGTCAGTACTTACTGAACTCTCACTATGTGCCCGGCATGACAGTAAGCACTTTGCAGGCATTAAATCATAGAGGAGGGAGGGAGGGTGGGAGGAGCATGGAGTCCTTCATCTTCCATCTCTCCATTGTTTACTGCCTGTCTGACCTTTAGCTCAGGCTTTCTACAACTCAGTGTCCTCATCTGCAAAATGGGGGATAAGCAGTATTAACCTCAATGACCTGTTGTGTGGATTAAATGAATTAATAAATGTGAAGCTCTTGGGACAGGCCTGTCCCTAAATAAAAGCTATAAAAGTGTTAACTATAATTACAATGATCAATCACAGCGACCCCATGAGTCAGGTGCTGCTGTCACCCCCATTTCACAAACAAAGGCACAGAGAAGTTCAACCCACTCCCCATGGACACACATTCCAGAAACCAGAGGCCTAACCAGCATGTTCTGGAGGAATAAACGTGCTTCACACTTTGCTGGGGAGCTAATCCCATGAGAGCTCTGGGCCTGGACAGCAGTGAGTTATGGGCAGAAGCATGCTTCACAGGGTGTGTGATCAGCCCCCCCGCCATGGCAGCCCCAGGGAACAGCTCTGTGGGACACAGGACACACTCTTGGATAAAAAAGATGCCAGATCTTCATGAGAAATTTACAGAAAAAGATCTGGGGACAATGGTCTCCCCCAGATAAAAGAAGAGGCAAAATCGACCCCTTTCAAAACAAAAAATCTGGTGTTTATAGTTCTGCCAGCGTCTGCATGGCAACCACTGGGACTGCCCAAACCACATACCAAGCCCTGGCAGGAGAGCTCAGGACCAGGAGGTAAATTACGCTCCACCATGTGACCTCAATCAAGCACACACAACTATACATTCTGGGATCCCCTTTGTAGATACTCTTAAGTCCTGGTTGCTTTCAACTACGGAATCTTTCCTCTCGGCTGCAAGTGGCCTTTCTACCCAACCCTTGGGGCACCTCTGCCACCCCCATACTCTTGCTGCTGCGATCACTCATCTTCTTAACCCAGGTGCCTCCATGCTTCAGAGGATGGGCACACAGGCCTCACCTGTCTTGCAGGTCATGACAACTGTCATGTTTCCTTGCACCGTGGGAAAAAGACAGTTGTGGCATATGAGAACTGCATACGGCTTAAGGCACTGGAGCAACAGTGTCACACAGACCCGGAGCACGGATCCCAGCTCTGTCACTCAGTGGCTGCACGGCCTTAGGCAAGTTACTGAACGTCTTTAAAAGAGCTGAGACTCAGGTGTCTCATCACTAAAATGGGATGAAGAACAGAACCTAGCACAGGGCTGCTGGAAAACAAATGCAGAAGAGCGTGTAAAACACAGCGCCCGGGACACAAGCACTGAGAGATGTGGGGAGCTGTGGCTACTGCCGTGGCTGTTCCGATGGTGACGTGGTTTCATCCTACAAGGCCTGACTCCCATTAGAGTGTTAATTTTCTCAGAGTGAGGAGGGATGGCAGAGCACAGAGGGCCTGTAGGGCAATGGAAATATTCCATGCGACACTCGAGTGATGGATACATACATAGCATTATGTATACATTTTTCCAAACCCACAGAATGTACAATGCCTGGAGTGAATCCTCACATAAACTCTGGACTTTGGGAGATGAAGCTGTGTCAGTGCAGGTTCACCAGTTGTAACAAATGTACCACTCTGGTTGGGGGGGGGGTGTGTGTAGGTAATGTGGGTCAGGGAGCATATGGGCAATCTCTGTGCCATCCTTTCAATTCTTCTGTGAACCTACAACTGCTCTAAACAAATCTGAGATCAACGGATACACATTACTATATATAAAATAGATGAACAACAAGGACCTACTGTATAGCCCAGGGAACTATATTCAGTTTCTTGTAATGAACTGTAATGGAAAAGAAACTGAAAAAAAAAAAAAAAAAATATATATATATATATATATATATATATATATATATATATATATATATATATATATATATATATCTGTATGTGTATGTATAACTGAATTGCTTTGCTATACACCTGAAATTAACATTGTAAATCAACCACACTTCAATAAAAAATAAGAATTAAAAAAAAATATGTGTTGAAAAAGAATTAAGTCCTCAGGGTAACAGCCAGGCCAGAGGAACTCAATACTGTAGCCTCTTAGCGGGAATTTCTGGAAATGAAGCTCAAGGAAGCCCCGGCCCCGCCTTATGCACGTTACAGACGGCAAGAGTGGAGATTCGGGGATCCTGGCACAGAGGAACTTTTTAAACTCCTGACAATTCCTCTAAGAATAAAGGCAGAAGATGACTGCTTCTGACGCACTGCTCCAGGCCTCTCTCCAATCTCTCCTGTATTTGGACATTACTCAGGCCCATCAGAATCCTGAGACTGCTGTCTGCTGACTGACAACAGAAAGAGAAATTTAGAGGTGTGAGTGAAATGACAGAGCTGTCACGGCTGCCTCTGGAACGACTCTTTTCTTAAAGAAAGGAAAGATAACAGGGGGAAAAAAACCCTCAGACAGCTGCGATACCCTGTCACAGTTGCTGGGAGAGGTTTTTTTTTTTTTTTCCTTCAAAAAAGCTTTGGATGAATTTAAAAAACCGAGAAGGGCAAAATAGTTACCCCAGATTTTAATCTCAGTCCTTATGTGAGAGGATAGAATTGGGGGACAACGTCCCTTCTTTGGACCCAATGTAAGAAAATGTCAGCTAAATAATTTTACTTGGGGAGTGGGAGCAACTTTCTCACCCTTTAAAAAACATTTGTTAAAACAAACAAACAAACAAACAAACTCCAAATCCTAGACTCCAAAGTCTTCTTCCTTTCACTGAGACCAGCTCAGATCCTAGTTCGTAGGTGGGCATTCGGTCAGCTAATACCATATCAGTCATAGCGACCTCCACCCTGGCTTCTGTGACCCAAGCATACCAACGTCACATGTTTGCTAAACACTCACACAAATGACATGCCCGAGTCCCAGATCCCACTTTCCTTTCCTTGCCATTCACTGTTTCTGCCACTGTTAGTAGTTTAAAATGTCTTGTTTCTTTCTTTGACTTCCAAAAACAAGAAAAGCCGACCATCTGGGGGATTCTCTCAAAAACAAACCACTCTAGACTGAAAAGCACAGGTCAGTCTCCATCTAGCATCTCTCCAGCAACAGAGAAGTCGTTGGCTAAGGAGATCGTGTTTCAAAGGCTCCCACTTTTCTTGATTTTCTGAGAGCCCTAACTTTACAATAACCATGAGAAGAAACAGATTCCCAATCTCACCCACAGATCAAACACAGCCTAGAAAGGAACGCCTCTATTAAGATAATGCCTTGTAAAAAACCAATAATTCTAATAGCGACTAAAAAAGCAGATCCTAATAGATGGGAGGAAATTGCAGTTTGAGTATTTTTCCAAGAGTCCAAGAGAGTCGAGCAGGCCAGCGTTAAGAAACCCCATCCCTGCTTGTAAAACGCTCCGGGAGAACCACAACCCTACCCCGGACTGCTGATTGATGTAACACTTGGATCCGAAATACACTGCATGAAATACAATTTCCAGAGAGGAAAAGGAAGTCCTTGATGAGCCTGGTGAAAGAGTGATAAAAGCTTCACTCAAGGCTTGCACTTTAGTATCAGATTGTGGGAAACTTTCATTGAAACAACCCAACTGAGTCCATTAGCCATCCATCGGCAAGCACTACATAAACCCTTAACACCTCGGGCGAAGAGAAGGCCCCATAATCACCGCGATTCCTGCCGGGAGGAAAGAGATGGCAAAGCAGCAGATGGAGAGGCTGCCTAGAGCCATCCCAAGGACAAAGGACACTGTTCTTGGATGGGAGAGAGAGGAAAGATGAAAACATCCGCAGGAAGGAGGAAACGGACCCACGTCAACTGCATCTCTCCCCACCAGCATCTCCGGGGACAGTGTACGGACTAGGGCCGCTGAGAAACCGTGCCTGGAGGAGAAGAGGGGAAGCAATCCTGAAGCAAGTGTACGGAGACTGGGTCCTGGTCTGGGCACTCTCACCTGTGTGACTTTGGGTATCATTCATGCCCTCAGCTCTACGCTCAGGACAGTCACGTCTGCCCTTCCTACCTTTTGGGATTACTCAGAATACCTAACCCAACAATGGCAATGAAACTGCTTTCAAGATTTTAGAACACTGAACAAGTCTAAGACATCATCATGATTATTTCAGATGCTACGTAAGTTGTGACTCCAGAGTTTCTTGTGCTTGTCTGCTTGTCCAGCGCTGTGACAGGACTGGTAGGGAAAAAACAACACAGGTGTGAAGGATGCGGTCTTCTATGCCCATCCCTCTTCAAAGCTCTCTCTCTCTGCTCGTCCCCAA